>NW_025728761.1:0-40967 GCF_021461385.2 Schistocerca piceifrons
CTCCCACGGAGGGAGCAAAGGTAAGAGAAATAATTGATTTTGTGGCTTGCACTGTGGCTGGAAGAAACAGTCATTCAGCAAATCTCATTTTGCCGTTTTGACACCGGCCGAGAAAGAGGGCGACTTTCAGGCGGAGAGGGTGGCTCGAAGGCGGTAACCCCGACATGGCCCGCCATCTCCCGGAGGGTGCAGCAACTTAACCCCAGCAACGGCCGGCGCCGCGAGTCGCGATGTCTTCCGCACGAAAAATGCATCGCTTTCTGCAGAAGGCCGTTATTGTGCCTGTCTGCCTGCTAACTCGACGGCCAACAGCGCGTTTCTAAGGAAGCAAGTACATTCACGGCACCATGCTCTTCGCCGAATGCGACAACGTCAAGAGTTCTCGTTCCACTACGATAGCGCGACGCATTACAAATATTCGCCTGTGGCCGAGGAGAAGCATACTTACCTGGCGTAGAGGATAACCGTGATCATGAAGGCGGTTCCTCCGGGGTGAGGCTTGTCCATTGCACTTCGGTCGAGCTGACCCCCGCGATTACTCCAAATGCGAGTAACTCGGGCGCATAATTTTTGGTAGTCGGGACTGCGTTCGCGCTGTCCCGGTGCTAATCTCCGTTACAATCAAAGCCTCTCCTCGTGTTGGACGATAAGTACTGACTGTGAGTAATTTACCAGCTTCTCATAACCGATGATGCCTCCACTAGAAGCGACAAAACACACTAGGAAACGGCGTCGAAAGCCAGAGCCAGCGCACTGCTCTTCAACCGCGTGGCACGCGCGCTCGTAATAGCAGCGGCAGCCGCGAGATGGCTCAGGCCATCCAACTTGGCTACGATTTCCGTATTAACGGTCGAACGGCCCCTTTTAGCATTCTCTGTCCATAAACGATTGCGCGCCAAACGTTATTCGGCGGCGCGGCATTCCCTGCAAGCACAGTGACTGCTGTGGCGCGAGCGGGCGTACAGGGGCCATCGGCCAGCCGAACGCTTTGGCGCCTGTGGCATGGTACATGAGGGGCCGGAAGCAAGCGTCTAGCGTAGCGTCTCGGGACTTGCAGACTTGCGGCACTTGAGGAGCTTGTGGGGATGTGAATCGAAGGAAATAACATGACGAGCTGCACCGAAAACGAGAAACATAGATTCTAGCCAACAGCGCCCTGTGCTCCAGGCGAGGCGGCCACCCATCCAAGCCCAACGTCGGTGATCGGACGAGAACCGGCGTATTTGCAACCCCTTTCTTACCCCGCTGCCGTTGGCGAGTGACTGCTGCAACGTGTGCTGGCAAGTCAGCTTCGGATCCTCACTTAACTTCCACACACAGTGAATATCTTCCTGGCCACGACAGTTTCCCGCCGCAGTTGACGTCTACCTGCTCCAAGGAATGGCCTTTCGTCGCAGTGGTTGTGTTTCATCTGACAACTTTGCAGGCAACCTAAAATAACGCTTGGAAATGAGCAATTAAAGCACGAGGAGGACTGACTGAAAACGGCCGCATGAAATTATTAAGCTCGGTTTCGATTGCAACAGTTCCAATGAAATACTCACGTACACTAATTGCAGAGGTAGGTAGGAATAAATAAATAAATTCGTTGTTGAATCACTACATTCGGAAAAAAAATGTACACTGTATTGTTTAATATCATTTCTTTACACTTCAGAACTGTTACTACTTCAAAAACAAGCAATTTAATTTATCCTTACTTACTCCATGTCCAAGCAAAGAGGCAGAGAGGGGTGAATGTAATGCCTGCAGCAGTTTCAAATGTTTTGCACATATAAAACTACTCATAGCGTCACCATAGTCATAAGATATTAATCATTTATGAAATGCCGCAAAATTAATCTGCAGCAAGCTGTGTTGCCATCAGATGGCAATGGCATTGTTTTGACAGTGCTACCTAGTAGTGGTGCAGCCTAAACGAATTAATTACTTCCCCTAAACTTTTCCATCTAGCTTAAATAATGAAGCATTATACTTTCATATGCGTGAAGGAAATATCTCCACATTCTGAATTAAAGAGAACACAAATTTCGTCCGAGCTTTCCAGATCGTGCTCGAGATGAACAGAAAAAAAAAGAAGTGTTACCTTACCTTCAAGTGTCTTCTGTTCCATCAGCGTCCAATGGGGTAAGTTGCAGTTTTTGCTGATTATTGCCTTTCCTTAAGAGCCTGCTGACGTGATGTTTGTCCCTCGTGTACAACACCCACGAGTGCATACAGCTTCCTTAGAACATCTGATAGTCTGAGCTTGGTCCTTCGGTTGCTCAGCGACAGACAAGGGCGATTGACAATGCTGCCGTATTTCCTAGCACTATGGGCTCCCACGGAGGGAGCAAAGGTAAGAGAAATAATTGATTTTGTGGCTTGCACTGTGGCTGGAAGAAACAGTCATTCAGCAAAATCTCATTTGCCGTTTTGACACCGGCCGAGAAAGAGGGCGACTTTCAGGCGGAGAGGGTGGCTCGAAGGCGGTAACCCCGACATGGCCCGCCATCTCCCGGAGGGTGCAGCAACTTAACCCCAGCAACGGCCGGCGCCGCGAGTCGCGATGTCTTCCGCACGAAAAATGCATCGCTTTCTGCAGAAGGCCGTTATTGTGCCTGTCTGCCTGCTAACTCGACGGCCAACAGCGCGTTTCTAAGGAAGCAAGTACATTCACGGCACCATGCTCTTCGCCGAATGCGACAACGTCAAGAGTTCTCGTTCCACTACGATAGCGCGACGCATTACAAATATTCGCCTGTGGCCGAGGAGAAGCATACTTACCTGGCGTAGAGGATACCGTGATCATGAAGGCGGTTCCTCCGGGTGAGGCTTGTCCATTGCACTTCGGTCGAGCTGACCCCCGCGATTACTCCAAATGCGAGTAACTCGGCGCATAATTTTTGGTAGTCGGGACTGCGTTCGCGCTGTCCCGGTGCTAATCTCCGTTACAATCAAAGCCTCTCCTCGTGTTGGACGATAAGTACTGACTGTGAGTAATTTACCCAGCTTCTCATAACCGATGATGCCTCCACTAGAAGCGACAAAACACACTAGGAAACGGCGTCGAAAGCCAGAGCCAGCGCACTGCTCTTCAACCGCGTGGCACGCGCGCTCGTAATAGCAGCGGCAGCCGCGAGATGGCTCAGGCCATCCAACTTGGCTACGATTTCCGTATTAACGGTCGAACGGCCCCTTTTAGCATTCTCTGTCCATAAACGGATTGCGCGCCAAACGTTATTCGGCGGCGCGACATTCCCTGCAAGCACAGTGACTGCTGTGGCGCGAGCGGGCGTACAGGGGCCATCGGCCAGCCGAACGCTTTGGCGCCGGTGGCATGGTACATGAGGGGCCGGAAGCAAGCGTCTAGCGTAGCGTCTCGGGACTTGCAGACTTGCGGCACTTGAGGAGCTTGTGGGGATGTGAATCGAAGGAAATAACATGACGAGCTGCACCGAAAACGAGAAACATAGATTCTAGCCAACAGCGCCCTGTGCTCCCCAGGCGAGGCGGCCACCCATCCAAGCCCAACGTCGGTGATCGGACGAGAACCGGCGTATTTGCACCCCTTTCTTACCCCGCTGCCGTTGGCGAGTGACTGCTGCAACGTGTGCTGGCAAGTCAGCTTCGGATCCTCACTTAACTTCCACACACAGTGAATATCTTCCTGGCCACGACAGTTTCCCGCCGCAGTTGACGTCTACCTGCTCCAAGGAATGGCCTTTCGTCGCAGTGGTTGTGTTTCATCTGACAACTTTGCAGGCAACCTAAAATAACGCTTGGAAATGAGCAATTAAAGCACGAGGAGGACTGACTGAAAACGGCCGCATGAAATTATTAAGCTCGGTTTCGATTGCAACAGTTCCAATGAAATACTCACGTACACTAATTGCAGAGGGTAGGTAGGAATAAATAAATAAATTCGTTGTTGAATCACTACATTCGGAAAAAAAAAAAATGTACACTGTATTGTTTAATATCATTTCTTTACACTTCAGAACTGTTACTACTTCAAAAACAAGCAATTTAATTTATCCTTACTTACTCCATGTCCAAGCAAAGAGGCAGAGAGGGGTGAATGTAATGCCTGCAGCAGTTTCAAATGTTTGCACATATAAAACTACTCATAGCGTCACCATAGTCATAAGATATTAATCATTTATGAAATGCCGCAAAATTAATCTGCAGCAAGCTGTGTTGCCATCAGATGGCAATGGCATTGTTTTGACAGTGCTACCTAGTAGTGGTGCAGCCTAAACGAATTAATTACTTCCCCTAAACTTTTCATCTAGCTTAAATAATGAAGCATTATACTTTCATATGCGTGAAGGAAATATCTCCACATTCTGAATTAAAGAGAACACAAATTTCGTCCGAGCTTTCCAGATCGTGCTCGAGATGAACAGAAAAAAAAAGAAGTGTTACCTTACCTTCAAGTGTCTTCTGTTCCATCAGCGTCCAATGGGGTAAGTTGCAGTTTTTTGCTGATTATTGCCTTTCCTTAAGAGCCTGCTGACGTGATGTTTGTCCCTCGTGTACAACACCCACGAGTGCATACAGCTTCCTTAGAACATCTGATAGTCTGAGCTTGGTCCTTCGGTTGCTCAGCGACAGACAAGGGCGATTGACAATGCTGCCGTATTTCCTAGCACTATGGGCTCCCACGGAGGGAGCAAAGGTAAGAGAAATAATTGATTTTGTGCTTGCACTGTGGCTGGAAGAAACAGTCATTCAGCAAATCTCATTTGCCGTTTTGACACCGGCCGAGAAAGAGGGCGACTTTCAGGCGGAGAGGGTGGCTCGAAGGCGGTAACCCCGACATGGCCCGCCATCTCCCGGAGGGTGCAGCAACTTAACCCCAGCAACGGCCGGCGCCGCGAGTCGCGATGTCTTCCGCACGAAAAATGCATCGCTTTCTGCAGAAGGCCGTTATTGTGCCTGTCTGCCTGCTAACTCGACGGCCAACAGCGCGTTTCTAAGGAAGCAAGTACATTCACGGCACCATGCTCTTCGCCGAATGCGACAACGTCAAGAGTTCTCGTTCCACTACGATAGCGCGACGCATTACAAATATTCGCCTGTGGCCGAGGAGAAGCATACTTACCTGGCGTAGAGGATACCGTGATCATGAAGGCGGTTCCTCCGGGGTGAGCTTGTCCATTGCACTTCGGTCGAGCTGACCCCCGCGATTACTCCAAATGCGAGTAACTCGGGCGCATAATTTTTGGTAGTCGGGACTGCGTTCGCGCTGTCCCGGTGCTAATCTCCGTTACAATCAAAGCCTCTCCTCGTGTTGGACGATAAGTACTGACTGTGAGTAATTTACCAGCTTCTCATAACCGATGATGCCTCCACTAGAAGCGACAAAACACACTAGGAAACGGCGTCGAAAGCCAGAGCCAGCGCACTGCTCTTCAACCGCGTGGCACGCGCGCTCGTAATAGCAGCGGCAGCCGCGAGATGGCTCAGGCCATCCAACTTGGCTACGATTTCCGTATTAACGGTCGAACGCCCCTTTTAGCATTCTCTGTCCATAAACGGATTGCGCGCCAAACGTTATTCGGCGGCGCGACATTCCCTGCAAGCACAGTGACTGCTGTGGCGCGAGCGGGCGTACAGGGGCCATCGGCCAGCCGAACGCTTTGGCGCCGGTGGCATGGTACATGAGGGGCCGGAAGCAAGCGTCTAGCGTAGCGTCTCGGGACTTGCAGACTTGCGGCACTTGAGGAGCTTGTGGGGATGTGAATCGAAGGAAATAACATGACGAGCTGCACCGAAAACGAGAAACATAGATTCTAGCCAACAGCGCCCTGTGCTCCAGGCGAGGCGGCCACCCATCCAAGCCCAACGTCGGTGATCGGACGAGAACCGGCGTATTTGCACCCCTTTCTTACCCCGCTGCCGTTGGCGAGTGACTGCTGCAACGTGTGCTGGCAAGTCAGCTTCGGATCCTCACTTAACTTCCACACACAGTGAATATCTTCCTGGCCACGACAGTTTCCCGCCGCAGTTGACGTCTACCTGCTCCAAGGAATGGCCTTTCGTCGCAGTGGTTGTGTTTCATCTGACAACTTTGCAGGCAACCTAAAATAACGCTTGGAAATGAGCAATTAAAGCACGAGGAGGACTGACTGAAAACGGCCGCATGAAATTATTAAGCTCGGTTTCGATTGCAACAGTTCCAATGAAATACTCACGTACACTAATTGCAGAGGTAGGTAGGAATAAATAAATAAATTCGTTGTTGAATCACTACATTCGGAAAAAAAAAAAATGTACACTGTATTGTTTAATATCATTTCTTTACACTTCAGAACTGTTACTACTTCAAAAACAAGCAATTTAATTTATCCTTACTTACTCCATGTCCAAGCAAAGAGGCAGAGAGGGGTGAATGTAATGCCTGCAGCAGTTTCAAATGTTTGCACATATAAAACTACTCATAGCGTCACCATAGTCATAAGATATTAATCATTTATGAAATGCCGCAAAATTAATCTGCAGCAAGCTGTGTTGCCATCAGATGGCAATGGCATTGTTTTGACAGTGCTACCTAGTAGTGGTGCAGCCTAAACGAATTAATTACTTCCCCTAAACTTTTCCATCTAGCTTAAATAATGAAGCATTATACTTTCATATGCGTGAAGGAAATATCTCCACATTCTGAATTAAAGAGAACACAAATTTCGTCCGAGCTTTCCAGATCGTGCTCGAGATGAACAGAAAAAAAAAGAAGTGTTACCTTACCTTCAAGTGTCTTCTGTTCCATCAGCGTCCAATGGGGTAAGTTGCAGTTTTTTGCTGATTATTGCCTTTCCTTAAGAGCCTGCTGACGTGATGTTTGTCCCTCGTGTACAACACCCACGAGTGCATACAGCTTCCTTAGAACATCTGATAGTCTGAGCTTGGTCCTTCGGTTGCTCAGCGACAGACAAGGGCGATTGACAATGCTGCCGTATTTCCTAGCACTATGGGCTCCCACGGAGGGAGCAAAGGTAAGAGAAATAATTGATTTTGTGGCTTGCACTGTGGCTGGAAGAAACAGTCATTCAGCAAATCTCATTTGCCGTTTTGACACCGGCCGAGAAAGAGGGCGACTTTCAGGCGGAGAGGGTGGCTCGAAGGCGGTAACCCCGACATGGCCCGCCATCTCCCGGAGGGTGCAGTAACTTAACCCCAGCAACGGCCGGCGCCGCGAGTCGCGATGTCTTCCGCACGAAAAATGCATCGCTTTCTGCAGAAGGCCGTTATTGTGCCTGTCTGCCTGCTAACTCGACGGCCAACAGCGCGTTTCTAAGGAAGCAAGTACATTCACGGCACCATGCTCTTCGCCGAATGCGACAACGTCAAGAGTTCTCGTTCCACTACGATAGCGCGACGCATTACAAATATTCGCCTGTGGCCGAGGAGAAGCATACTTACCTGGCGTAGAGGATACCGTGATCATGAAGGCGGTTCCTCCGGGGTGAGGCTTGTCCATTGCACTTCGGTCGAGCTGACCCCCGCGATTACTCCAAATGCGAGTAACTCGGGCGCATAATTTTTGGTAGTCGGGACTGCGTTCGCGCTGTCCCGGTGCTAATCTCCGTTACAATCAAAGCCTCTCCTCGTGTTGGACGATAAGTACTGACTGTGAGTAATT
The DNA here is from genome assembly GCF_021461385.2 of Schistocerca piceifrons. Taxonomy (NCBI): domain Eukaryota; kingdom Metazoa; phylum Arthropoda; class Insecta; order Orthoptera; family Acrididae; genus Schistocerca; species Schistocerca piceifrons. The sequence continues at coordinate 7,625 of NW_025728761.1, forward strand.
TACCAGCTTCTCATAACCGATGATGCCTCCACTAGAAGCGACAAAACACACTAGGAAACGGCGTCGAAAGCCAGAGCCAGCGCACTGCTCTTCAACCGCGTGGCACGCGCGCTCGTAATAGCAGCGGCAGCCGCGAGATGGCTCAGGCCATCCAACTTGGCTACGATTTCCGTATTAACGGTCGAACGGCCCCTTTTAGCATTCTCTGTCCATAAACGGATTGCGCGCCAAACGTTATTCGGCGGCGCGGCATTCCCTGCAAGCACAGTGACTGCTGTGGCGCGAGCGGGCGTACAGGGGCCATCGGCCAGCCGAACGCTTTGGCGCCTGTGGCATGGTACATGAGGGGCCGGAAGCAAGCGTCTAGCGTAGCGTCTCGGGACTTGCAGACTTGCGGCACTTGAGGAGCTTGTGGGGATGTGAATCGAAGGAAATAACATGACGAGCTGCACCGAAAACGAGAAACATAGATTCTAGCCAACAGCGCCCTGTGCTCCCAGGCGAGGCGGCCACCCATCCAAGCCCAACGTCGGTGATCGGACGAGAACCGGCGTATTTGCACCCCTTTCTTACCCCGCTGCCGTTGGCGAGTGACTGCTGCAACGTGTGCTGGCAAGTCAGCTTCGGATCCTCACTTAACTTCCACACACAGTGAATATCTTCCTGGCCACGACAGTTTCCCGCCGCAGTTGACGTCTACCTGCTCCAAGGAATGGCCTTTCGTCGCAGTGGTTGTGTTTCATCTGACAACTTTGCAGGCAACCTAAAATAACGCTTGGAAATGAGCAATTAAAGCACGAGGAGGACTGACTGAAAACGGCCGCATGAAATTATTAAGCTCGGTTTCGATTGCAACAGTTCCAATGAAATACTCACGTACACTAATTGCAGAGGTAGGTAGGAATAAATAAATAAATTCGTTGTTGAATCACTACATTCGGAAAAAAAATGTACACTGTATTGTTTAATATCATTTCTTTACACTTCAGAACTGTTACTACTTCAAAAACAAGCAATTTAATTTATCCTTACTTACTCCATGTCCAAGCAAAGAGGCAGAGAGGGGTGAATGTAATGCCTGCAGCAGTTTCAAATGTTTGCACATATAAAACTACTCATAGCGTCACCATAGTCATAAGATATTAATCATTTATGAAATGCCGCAAAATTAATCTGCAGCAAGCTGTGTTGCCATCAGATGGCAATGGCATTGTTTTGACAGTGCTACCTAGTAGTGGTGCAGCCTAAACGAATTAATTACTTCCCCTAAACTTTTCCATCTAGCTTAAATAATGAAGCATTATACTTTCATATGCGTGAAGGAAATATCTCCACATTCTGAATTAAAGAGAACACAAATTTCGTCCGAGCTTTCCAGATCGTGCTCGAGATGAACAGAAAAAAAAAGAAGTGTTACCTTACCTTCAAGTGTCTTCTGTTCCATCAGCGTCCAATGGGGTAAGTTGCAGTTTTTTGCTGATTATTGCCTTTCCTTAAGAGCCTGCTGACGTGATGTTTGTCCCTCGTGTACAACACCCACGAGTGCATACAGCTTCCTTAGAACATCTGATAGTCTGAGCTTGGTCCTTCGGTTGCTCAGCGACAGACAAGGGCGATTGACAATGCTGCCGTATTTCCTAGCACTATGGGCTCCCACGGAGGGAGCAAAGGTAAGAGAAATAATTGATTTTGTGGCTTGCACTGTGGCTGGAAGAAACAGTCATTCAGCAAATCTCATTTGCCGTTTTGACACCGGCCGAGAAAGAGGGCGACTTTCAGGCGGAGAGGGTGGCTCGAAGGCGGTAACCCCGACATGGCCCGCCATCTCCCGGAGGGTGCAGCAACTTAACCCCAGCAACGGCCGGCGCCGCGAGTCGCGATGTCTTCCGCACGAAAAATGCATCGCTTTCTGCAGAAGGCCGTTATTGTGCCTGTCTGCCTGCTAACTCGACGGCCAACAGCGCGTTTCTAAGGAAGCAAGTACATTCACGGCACCATGCTCTTCGCCGAATGCGACAACGTCAAGAGTTCTCGTTCCACTACGATAGCGCGACGCATTACAAATATTCGCCTGTGGCCGAGGAGAAGCATACTTACCTGGCGTAGAGGATACCGTGATCATGAAGGCGGTTCCTCCGGGGTGAGGCTTGTCCATTGCACTTCGGTCGAGCTGACCCCCGCGATTACTCCAAATGCGAGTAACTCGGGCGCATAATTTTTGGTAGTCGGGACTGCGTTCGCGCTGTCCCGGTGCTAATCTCCGTTACAATCAAAGCCTCTCCTCGTGTTGGACGATAAGTACTGACTGTGAGTAATTTACCAGCTTCTCATAACCGATGATGCCTCCACTAGAAGCGACAAAACACACTAGGAAACGGCGTCGAAAGCCAGAGCCAGCGCACTGCTCTTCAACCGCGTGGCACGCGCGCTCGTAATAGCAGCGGCAGCCGCGAGATGGCTCAGGCCATCCAACTTGGCTACGATTTCCGTATTAACGGTCGAACGGCCCCTTTTAGCATTCTCTGTCCATAAACGGATTGCGCGCCAAACGTTATTCGGCGGCGCGACATTCCCTGCAAGCACAGTGACTGCTGTGGCGCGAGCGGGCGTACAGGGGCCATCGGCCAGCCGAACGCTTTGGCGCCGGTGGCATGGTACATGAGGGGCCGGAAGCAAGCGTCTAGCGTAGCGTCTCGGGACTTGCAGACTTGCGGCACTTGAGGAGCTTGTGGGGATGTGAATCGAAGGAAATAACATGACGAGCTGCACCGAAAACGAGAAACATAGATTCTAGCCAACAGCGCCCTGTGCTCCCAGGCGAGGCGGCCACCCATCCAAGCCCAACGTCGGTGATCGGACGAGAACCGGCGTATTTGCACCCCTTTCTTACCCCGCTGCCGTTGGCGAGTGACTGCTGCAACGTGTGCTGGCAAGTCAGCTTCGGATCCTCACTTAACTTCCACACACAGTGAATATCTTCCTGGCCACGACAGTTTCCCGCCGCAGTTGACGTCTACCTGCTCCAAGGAATGGCCTTTCGTCGCAGTGGTTGTGTTTCATCTGACAACTTTGCAGGCAACCTAAAATAACGCTTGGAAATGAGCAATTAAAGCACGAGGAGGACTGACTGAAAACGGCCGCATGAAATTATTAAGCTCGGTTTCGATTGCAACAGTTCCAATGAAATACTCACGTACACTAATTGCAGAGGTAGGTAGGAATAAATAAATAAATTCGTTGTTGAATCACTACATTCGGAAAAAAAAAAAATGTACACTGTATTGTTTAATATCATTTCTTTACACTTCAGAACTGTTACTACTTCAAAAACAAGCAATTTAATTTATCCTTACTTACTCCATGTCCAAGCAAAGAGGCAGAGAGGGGTGAATGTAATGCCTGCAGCAGTTTCAAATGTTTGCACATATAAAACTACTCATAGCGTCACCATAGTCATAAGATATTAATCATTTATGAAATGCCGCAAAATTAATCTGCAGCAAGCTGTGTTGCCATCAGATGGCAATGGCATTGTTTTGACAGTGCTACCTAGTAGTGGTGCAGCCTAAACGAATTAATTACTTCCCCTAAACTTTTCCATCTAGCTTAAATAATGAAGCATTATACTTTCATATGCGTGAAGGAAATATCTCCACATTCTGAATTAAAGAGAACACAAATTTCGTCCGAGCTTTCCAGATCGTGCTCGAGATGAACAGAAAAAAAAAGAAGTGTTACCTTACCTTCAAGTGTCTTCTGTTCCATCAGCGTCCAATGGGGTAAGTTGCAGTTTTTTGCTGATTATTGCCTTTCCTTAAGAGCCTGCTGACGTGATGTTTGTCCCTCGTGTACAACACCCACGAGTGCATACAGCTTCCTTAGAACATCTGATAGTCTGAGCTTGGTCCTTCGGTTGCTCAGCGACAGACAAGGGCGATTGACAATGCTGCCGTATTTCCTAGCACTATGGGCTCCCACGGAGGGAGCAAAGGTAAGAGAAATAATTGATTTTGTGGCTTGCACTGTGGCTGGAAGAAACAGTCATTCAGCAAATCTCATTTGCCGTTTTGACACCGGCCGAGAAAGAGGGCGACTTTCAGGCGGAGAGGGTGGCTCGAAGGCGGTAACCCCGACATGGCCCGCCATCTCCCGGAGGGTGCAGCAACTTAACCCCAGCAACGGCCGGCGCCGCGAGTCGCGATGTCTTCCGCACGAAAAATGCATCGCTTTCTGCAGAAGGCCGTTATTGTGCCTGTCTGCCTGCTAACTCGACGGCCAACAGCGCGTTTCTAAGGAAGCAAGTACATTCACGGCACCATGCTCTTCGCCGAATGCGACAACGTCAAGAGTTCTCGTTCCACTACGATAGCGCGACGCATTACAAATATTCGCCTGTGGCCGAGGAGAAGCATACTTACCTGGCGTAGAGGATACCGTGATCATGAAGGCGGTTCCTCCGGGGTGAGGCTTGTCCATTGCACTTCGGTCGAGCTGACCCCCGCGATTACTCCAAATGCGAGTAACTCGGGCGCATAATTTTTGGTAGTCGGGACTGCGTTCGCGCTGTCCCGGTGCTAATCTCCGTTACAATCAAAGCCTCTCCTCGTGTTGGACGATAAGTACTGACTGTGAGTAATTTACCAGCTTCTCATAACCGATGATGCCTCCACTAGAAGCGACAAAACACACTAGGAAACGGCGTCGAAAGCCAGAGCCAGCGCACTGCTCTTCAACCGCGTGGCACGCGCGCTCGTAATAGCAGCGGCAGCCGCGAGATGGCTCAGGCCATCCAACTTGGCTACGATTTCCGTATTAACGGTCGAACGGCCCCTTTTAGCATTCTCTGTCCATAAACGGATTGCGCGCCAAACGTTATTCGGCGGCGCGACATTCCCTGCAAGCACAGTGACTGCTGTGGCGCGAGCGGGCGTACAGGGGCCATCGGCCAGCCGAACGCTTTGGCGCCGGTGGCATGGTACATGAGGGGCCGGAAGCAAGCGTCTAGCGTAGCGTCTCGGGACTTGCAGACTTGCGGCACTTGAGGAGCTTGTGGGGATGTGAATCGAAGGAAATAACATGACGAGCTGCACCGAAAACGAGAAACATAGATTCTAGCCAACAGCGCCCTGTGCTCCCAGGCGAGGCGGCCACCCATCCAAGCCCAACGTCGGTGATCGGACGAGAACCGGCGTATTTGCACCCCTTTCTTACCCCGCTGCCGTTGGCGAGTGACTGCTGCAACGTGTGCTGGCAAGTCAGCTTCGGATCCTCACTTAACTTCCACACACAGTGAATATCTTCCTGGCCACGACAGTTTCCCGCCGCAGTTGACGTCTACCTGCTCCAAGGAATGGCCTTTCGTCGCAGTGGTTGTGTTTCATCTGACAACTTTGCAGGCAACCTAAAATAACGCTTGGAAATGAGCAATTAAAGCACGAGGAGGACTGACTGAAAACGGCCGCATGAAATTATTAAGCTCGGTTTCGATTGCAACAGTTCCAATGAAATACTCACGTACACTAATTGCAGAGGTAGGTAGGAATAAATAAATAAATTCGTTGTTGAATCACTACATTCGGAAAAAAAAAAAATGTACACTGTATTGTTTAATATCATTTCTTTACACTTCAGAACTGTTACTACTTCAAAAACAAGCAATTTAATTTATCCTTACTTACTCCATGTCCAAGCAAAGAGGCAGAGAGGGGTGAATGTAATGCCTGCAGCAGTTTCAAATGTTTGCACATATAAAACTACTCATAGCGTCACCATAGTCATAAGATATTAATCATTTATGAAATGCCGCAAAATTAATCTGCAGCAAGCTGTGTTGCCATCAGATGGCAATGGCATTGTTTTGACAGTGCTACCTAGTAGTGGTGCAGCCTAAACGAATTAATTACTTCCCCTAAACTTTTCCATCTAGCTTAAATAATGAAGCATTATACTTTCATATGCGTGAAGGAAATATCTCCACATTCTGAATTAAAGAGAACACAAATTTCGTCCGAGCTTTCCAGATCGTGCTCGAGATGAACAGAAAAAAAAAGAAGTGTTACCTTACCTTCAAGTGTCTTCTGTTCCATCAGCGTCCAATGGGGTAAGTTGCAGTTTTTTGCTGATTATTGCCTTTCCTTAAGAGCCTGCTGACGTGATGTTTGTCCCTCGTGTACAACACCCACGAGTGCATACAGCTTCCTTAGAACATCTGATAGTCTGAGCTTGGTCCTTCGGTTGCTCAGCGACAGACAAGGGCGATTGACAATGCTGCCGTATTTCCTAGCACTATGGGCTCCCACGGAGGGAGCAAAGGTAAGAGAAATAATTGATTTTGTGGCTTGCACTGTGGCTGGAAGAAACAGTCATTCAGCAAATCTCATTTGCCGTTTTGACACCGGCCGAGAAAGAGGGCGACTTTCAGGCGGAGAGGGTGGCTCGAAGGCGGTAACCCCGACATGGCCCGCCATCTCCCGGAGGGTGCAGTAACTTAACCCCAGCAACGGCCGGCGCCGCGAGTCGCGATGTCTTCCGCACGAAAAATGCATCGCTTTCTGCAGAAGGCCGTTATTGTGCCTGTCTGCCTGCTAACTCGACGGCCAACAGCGCGTTTCTAAGGAAGCAAGTACATTCACGGCACCATGCTCTTCGCCGAATGCGACAACGTCAAGAGTTCTCGTTCCACTACGATAGCGCGACGCATTACAAATATTCGCCTGTGGCCGAGGAGAAGCATACTTACCTGGCGTAGAGGATACCGTGATCATGAAGGCGGTTCCTCCGGGGTGAGGCTTGTCCATTGCACTTCGGTCGAGCTGACCCCCGCGATTACTCCAAATGCGAGTAACTCGGGCGCATAATTTTTGGTAGTCGGGACTGCGTTCGCGCTGTCCCGGTGCTAATCTCCGTTACAATCAAAGCCTCTCCTCGTGTTGGACGATAAGTACTGACTGTGAGTAATTTACCAGCTTCTCATAACCGATGATGCCTCCACTAGAAGCGACAAAACACACTAGGAAACGGCGTCGAAAGCCAGAGCCAGCGCACTGCTCTTCAACCGCGTGGCACGCGCGCTCGTAATAGCAGCGGCAGCCGCGAGATGGCTCAGGCCATCCAACTTGGCTACGATTTCCGTATTAACGGTCGAACGGCCCCTTTTAGCATTCTCTGTCCATAAACGGATTGCGCGCCAAACGTTATTCGGCGGCGCGACATTCCCTGCAAGCACAGTGACTGCTGTGGCGCGAGCGGGCGTACAGGGGCCATCGGCCAGCCGAACGCTTTGGCGCCGGTGGCATGGTACATGAGGGGCCGGAAGCAAGCGTCTAGCGTAGCGTCTCGGGACTTGCAGACTTGCGGCACTTGAGGAGCTTGTGGGGATGTGAATCGAAGGAAATAACATGACGAGCTGCACCGAAAACGAGAAACATAGATTCTAGCCAACAGCGCCCTGTGCTCCCAGGCGAGGCGGCCACCCATCCAAGCCCAACGTCGGTGATCGGACGAGAACCGGCGTATTTGCACCCCTTTCTTACCCCGCTGCCGTTGGCGAGTGACTGCTGCAACGTGTGCTGGCAAGTCAGCTTCGGATCCTCACTTAACTTCCACACACAGTGAATATCTTCCTGGCCACGACAGTTTCCCGCCGCAGTTGACGTCTACCTGCTCCAAGGAATGGCCTTTCGTCGCAGTGGTTGTGTTTCATCTGACAACTTTGCAGGCAACCTAAAATAACGCTTGGAAATGAGCAATTAAAGCACGAGGAGGACTGACTGAAAACGGCCGCATGAAATTATTAAGCTCGGTTTCGATTGCAACAGTTCCAATGAAATACTCACGTACACTAATTGCAGAGGTAGGTAGGAATAAATAAATAAATTCGTTGTTGAATCACTACATTCGGAAAAAAAAAAATGTACACTGTATTGTTTAATATCATTTCTTTACACTTCAGAACTGTTACTACTTCAAAAACAAGCAATTTAATTTATCCTTACTTACTCCATGTCCAAGCAAAGAGGCAGAGAGGGGTGAATGTAATGCCTGCAGCAGTTTCAAATGTTTGCACATATAAAACTACTCATAGCGTCACCATAGTCATAAGATATTAATCATTTATGAAATGCCGCAAAATTAATCTGCAGCAAGCTGTGTTGCCATCAGATGGCAATGGCATTGTTTTGACAGTGCTACCTAGTAGTGGTGCAGCCTAAACGAATTAATTACTTCCCCTAAACTTTTCCATCTAGCTTAAATAATGAAGCATTATACTTTCATATGCGTGAAGGAAATATCTCCACATTCTGAATTAAAGAGAACACAAATTTCGTCCGAGCTTTCCAGATCGTGCTCGAGATGAACAAAAAAAAAAAAGAAGTGTTACCTTACCTTCAAGTGTCTTCTGTTCCATCAGCGTCCAATGGGGTAAGTTGCAGTTTTTTGCTGATTATTGCCTTTCCTTAAGAGCCTGCTGACGTGATGTTTGTCCCTCGTGTACAACACCCACGAGTGCATACAGCTTCCTTAGAACATCTGATAGTCTGAGCTTGGTCCTTCGGTTGCTCAGCGACAGACAAGGGCGATTGACAATGCTGCCGTATTTCCTAGCACTATGGGCTCCCACGGAGGGAGCAAAGGTAAGAGAAATAATTGATTTTGTGGCTTGCACTGTGGCTGGAAGAAACAGTCATTCAGCAAATCTCATTTGCCGTTTTGACACCGGCCGAGAAAGAGGGCGACTTTCAGGCGGAGAGGGTGGCTCGAAGGCGGTAACCCCGACATGGCCCGCCATCTCCCGGAGGGTGCAGTAACTTAACCCCAGCAACGGCCGGCGCCGCGAGTCGCGATGTCTTCCGCACGAAAAATGCATCGCTTTCTGCAGAAGGCCGTTATTGTGCCTGTCTGCCTGCTAACTCGACGGCCAACAGCGCGTTTCTAAGGAAGCAAGTACATTCACGGCACCATGCTCTTCGCCGAATGCGACAACGTCAAGAGTTCTCGTTCCACTACGATAGCGCGACGCATTACAAATATTCGCCTGTGGCCGAGGAGAAGTCCTCACCCGCCGCATCCACCAGCATCTCCGCCAGCACCGCCTCCTCCCCGTTACCCAGTGTGGCTTTCGGCCGTCCTTCTCTTCTGACGATCTTCTCCTTCACCTCACTCATCTCCTTTCCGAACAGCTCAATTCCCGTCGCTCCGCAATCTTCCTCTCTCTTGACCTCGAACGCGCATATGACCGCGTATGGCATTCCGGTCTCCTCTTCAAGCTCCAAACCTTCGCCCTTCCCATTAACTACGTTCGTCTGATCGGTTCCTTTCTCTCCCGCCGTCCTTCCTATGTCACCATCCATAACACCGATTCCTACACCTTTTTCCCCTCCGCCGGTGTGCCCCAAGGCTCCGTCCTCTCCCCCCTTCTGTACTTGTTGTACACGGCGGACATGCCGCCGCCGTCACCCCCCGTCCACCTTCTCCAGTTTGCCGATGACACCGCCTTCCTTGCCCTTGCCCCCACCCTGCGACGCTCCCAACACCTTCTCCAATCCCATCTTGACCGGTTCACCGCTTGGTGCAACCAGTGGTTGCTCAAGGTCAATCCTTCCAAAACCCAGGCGATCATTGTAGGCAAAACCACTCCCTCCTTCCGCCTCCTTGATTTCTATCTCACCGTTTATGGCCGTCCCATCGCTCTCACCCCCACCCTTAAGTACCTTGGCGTCACCCTCGACCGTCGCCTCTCCTGGACTCCCCATCTCCAGACAATCCAAGCCAAGGCACGTTCCCGACTCCGTCTCCTCAAGCTCCTTTCCGGCCGAACGTGGGGTCTGGACCCCTCCACCATCCTCCACACCTATAAGTCCCTCATCCGCCCTATCCTCTGTTACGCCCATCCCGCCTGGATCTCCGCCCCCCCTTCCTTTTATAAATCCCTCCAAATCCTTGAACGCCATGCTCTCCGCCTTGCCTATCGCATCCGTCTCCCTTCCCCCACGCGGATCCTGTATGACCTTATCCCCTTCCCCCACCTCCTCCTCTTCCTCGAAAGGATACGAATCCTCTACACCTCCCGTAAACTCGATCCTCCTCACCCGCTAGTCTCCCCGATCCTCTCCCACCCCCGCCCGCTGCCACGCCTGTACTCCCACGTCCCACCCGGTCTCCATCTCTCCACCCTCCTTACCCTCTCCCAAGGTGGCTTCCGCCAGCTCCCCCTCCCTGATGATGCCCTCCTCCCCTCCATCTACCCCTCCTACCAACTTTGATCCTCCCACCCTCCTCCTGTGCTTGCTCCTCGGGGCACCCTCCCTCCCTTCTCTCCCTTTTCCCTCCCTCCTCCTTTTCTCGTCCCTCGTCCCCCGGGCCCCCCCCTCCCCTGTCCCTATCCTCCTGTCCCCGTCTCCTAAGCCATGGCATCCTCTTTTCCTCCCCTCTCCCCCTCCTCATCCCTGTTGCCCTCTTGGCAGGTCCCCGGACTCGCACACGCTCAGTGGACATTCGCGCGCCGGAGATCACCGCCATCAGTGTATCGTGTGTGCCGTCATGTTTAGTGTTCAGTGTTTACCGTCACACTCCATCGTTCACCAGTGCCATCGTCTCCTTCAGTGTTTGTGCGTCGTCTCAACAGTTTGCAGTGTGGCTTATCGTCGAGTGTGAACGGCTCCGTGTTTGTTTCTCTGTGTCTCCTGTTTTATTGCCCACCATTTTGTAACTTTTATGTTTTTCTCCTGTTTTTGCTGATTGTACCTTCTATGGCTAAAGAGCAGCGTAGTATGCTGCTGACAGCCTGCCTGCTGTCCAGGCTTTAAAATAACAATAAAGTAAAAAAAAAAAAAACGAGGAGAAGCATACTTACCTGGCGTAGAGGATACCGTGATCATGAAGGCGGTTCCTCCGGGGTGAGGCTTGTCCATTGCACTTCGGTCGAGCTGACCCCCGCGATTACTCCAAATGCGAGTAACTCGGGCGCATAATTTTTGGTAGTCGGGACTGCGTTCGCGCTGTCCCGGTGCTAATCTCCGTTACAATCAAAGCCTCTCCTCGTGTTGGACGATAAGTACTGACTGTGAGTAATTTACCAGCTTCTCATAACCGATGATGCCTCCACTAGAAGCGACAAAACACACTAGGAAACGGCGTCGAAAGCCAGAGCCAGCGCACTGCTCTTCAACCGCGTGGCACGCGCGCTCGTAATAGCAGCGGCAGCCGCGAGATGGCTCAGGCCATCCAACTTGGCTACGATTTCCGTATTAACGGTCGAACGGCCCCTTTTAGCATTCTCTGTCCATAAACGGATTGCGCGCCAAACGTTATTCGGCGGCGCGACATTCCCTGCAAGCACAGTGACTGCTGTGGCGCGAGCGGGCGTACAGGGGCCATCGGCCAGCCGAACGCTTTGGCGCCGGTGGCATGGTACATGAGGGGCCGGAAGCAAGCGTCTAGCGTAGCGTCTCGGGACTTGCAGACTTGCGGCACTTGAGGAGCTTGTGGGGATGTGAATCGAAGGAAATAACATGACGAGCTGCACCGAAAACGAGAAACATAGATTCTAGCCAACAGCGCCCTGTGCTCCCAGGCGAGGCGGCCACCCATCCAAGCCCAACGTCGGTGATCGGACGAGAACCGGCGTATTTGCACCCCTTTCTTACCCCGCTGCCGTTGGCGAGTGACTGCTGCAACGTGTGCTGGCAAGTCAGCTTCGGATCCTCACTTAACTTCCACACACAGTGAATATCTTCCTGGCCACGACAGTTTCCCGCCGCAGTTGACGTCTACCTGCTCCAAGGAATGGCCTTTCGTCGCAGTGGTTGTGTTTCATCTGACAACTTTGCAGGCAACCTAAAATAACGCTTGGAAATGAGCAATTAAAGCACGAGGAGGACTGACTGAAAACGGCCGCATGAAATTATTAAGCTCGGTTTCGATTGCAACAGTTCCAATGAAATACTCACGTACACTAATTGCAGAGGTAGGTAGGAATAAATAAATAAATTCGTTGTTGAATCACTACATTCGGAAAAAAAAAAAATGTACACTGTATTGTTTAATATCATTTCTTTACACTTCAGAACTGTTACTACTTCAAAAACAAGCAATTTAATTTATCCTTACTTACTCCATGTCCAAGCAAAGAGGCAGAGAGGGGTGAATGTAATGCCTGCAGCAGTTTCAAATGTTTGCACATATAAAACTACTCATAGCGTCACCATAGTCATAAGATATTAATCATTTATGAAATGCCGCAAAATTAATCTGCAGCAAGCTGTGTTGCCATCAGATGGCAATGGCATTGTTTTGACAGTGCTACCTAGTAGTGGTGCAGCCTAAACGAATTAATTACTTCCCCTAAACTTTTCCATCTAGCTTAAATAATGAAGCATTATACTTTCATATGCGTGAAGGAAATATCTCCACATTCTGAATTAAAGAGAACACAAATTTCGTCCGAGCTTTCCAGATCGTGCTCGAGATGAACAGAAAAAAAAAGAAGTGTTACCTTACCTTCAAGTGTCTTCTGTTCCATCAGCGTCCAATGGGGTAAGTTGCAGTTTTTTGCTGATTATTGCCTTTCCTTAAGAGCCTGCTGACGTGATGTTTGTCCCTCGTGTACAACACCCACGAGTGCATACAGCTTCCTTAGAACATCTGATAGTCTGAGCTTGGTCCTTCGGTTGCTCAGCGACAGACAAGGGCGATTGACAATGCTGCCGTATTTCCTAGCACTATGGGCTCCCACGGAGGGAGCAAAGGTAAGAGAAATAATTGATTTTGTGGCTTGCACTGTGGCTGGAAGAAACAGTCATTCAGCAAATCTCATTTGCCGTTTTGACACCGGCCGAGAAAGAGGGCGACTTTCAGGCGGAGAGGGTGGCTCGAAGGCGGTAACCCCGACATGGCCCGCCATCTCCCGGAGGGTGCAGTAACTTAACCCCAGCAACGGCCGGCGCCGCGAGTCGCGATGTCTTCCGCACGAAAAATGCATCGCTTTCTGCAGAAGGCCGTTATTGTGCCTGTCTGCCTGCTAACTCGACGGCCAACAGCGCGTTTCTAAGGAAGCAAGTACATTCACGGCACCATGCTCTTCGCCGAATGCGACAACGTCAAGAGTTCTCGTTCCACTACGATAGCGCGACGCATTACAAATATTCGCCTGTGGCCGAGGAGAAGCATACTTACCTGGCGTAGAGGATACCGTGATCATGAAGGCGGTTCCTCCGGGGTGAGGCTTGTCCATTGCACTTCGGTCGAGCTGACCCCCGCGATTACTCCAAATGCGAGTAACTCGGGCGCATAATTTTTGGTAGTCGGGACTGCGTTCGCGCTGTCCCGGTGCTAATCTCCGTTACAATCAAAGCCTCTCCTCGTGTTGGACGATAAGTACTGACTGTGAGTAATTTACCAGCTTCTCATAACCGATGATGCCTCCACTAGAAGCGACAAAACACACTAGGAAACGGCGTCGAAAGCCAGAGCCAGCGCACTGCTCTTCAACCGCGTGGCACGCGCGCTCGTAATAGCAGCGGCAGCCGCGAGATGGCTCAGGCCATCCAACTTGGCTACGATTTCCGTATTAACGGTCGAACGGCCCCTTTTAGCATTCTCTGTCCATAAACGGATTGCGCGCCAAACGTTATTCGGCGGCGCGACATTCCCTGCAAGCACAGTGACTGCTGTGGCGCGAGCGGGCGTACAGGGGCCATCGGCCAGCCGAACGCTTTGGCGCCGGTGGCATGGTACATGAGGGGCCGGAAGCAAGCGTCTAGCGTAGCGTCTCGGGACTTGCAGACTTGCGGCACTTGAGGAGCTTGTGGGGATGTGAATCGAAGGAAATAACATGACGAGCTGCACCGAAAACGAGAAACATAGATTCTAGCCAACAGCGCCCTGTGCTCCCAGGCGAGGCGGCCACCCATCCAAGCCCAACGTCGGTGATCGGACGAGAACCGGCGTATTTGCACCCCTTTCTTACCCCGCTGCCGTTGGCGAGTGACTGCTGCAACGTGTGCTGGCAAGTCAGCTTCGGATCCTCACTTAACTTCCACACACAGTGAATATCTTCCTGGCCACGACAGTTTCCCGCCGCAGTTGACGTCTACCTGCTCCAAGGAATGGCCTTTCGTCGCAGTGGTTGTGTTTCATCTGACAACTTTGCAGGCAACCTAAAATAACGCTTGGAAATGAGCAATTAAAGCACGAGGAGGACTGACTGAAAACGGCCGCATGAAATTATTAAGCTCGGTTTCGATTGCAACAGTTCCAATGAAATACTCACGTACACTAATTGCAGAGGTAGGTAGGAATAAATAAATAAATTCGTTGTTGAATCACTACATTCGGAAAAAAAAAAAATGTACACTGTATTGTTTAATATCATTTCTTTACACTTCAGAACTGTTACTACTTCAAAAACAAGCAATTTAATTTATCCTTACTTACTCCATGTCCAAGCAAAGAGGCAGAGAGGGGTGAATGTAATGCCTGCAGCAGTTTCAAATGTTTGCACATATAAAACTACTCATAGCGTCACCATAGTCATAAGATATTAATCATTTATGAAATGCCGCAAAATTAATCTGCAGCAAGCTGTGTTGCCATCAGATGGCAATGGCATTGTTTTGACAGTGCTACCTAGTAGTGGTGCAGCCTAAACGAATTAATTACTTCCCCTAAACTTTTCCATCTAGCTTAAATAATGAAGCATTATACTTTCATATGCGTGAAGGAAATATCTCCACATTCTGAATTAAAGAGAACACAAATTTCGTCCGAGCTTTCCAGATCGTGCTCGAGATGAACAGAAAAAAAAAGAAGTGTTACCTTACCTTCAAGTGTCTTCTGTTCCATCAGCGTCCAATGGGGTAAGTTGCAGTTTTTTGCTGATTATTGCCTTTCCTTAAGAGCCTGCTGACGTGATGTTTGTCCCTCGTGTACAACACCCACGAGTGCATACAGCTTCCTTAGAACATCTGATAGTCTGAGCTTGGTCCTTCGGTTGCTCAGCGACAGACAAGGGCGATTGACAATGCTGCCGTATTTCCTAGCACTATGGGCTCCCACGGAGGGAGCAAAGGTAAGAGAAATAATTGATTTTGTGGCTTGCACTGTGGCTGGAAGAAACAGTCATTCAGCAAATCTCATTTGCCGTTTTGACACCGGCCGAGAAAGAGGGCGACTTTCAGGCGGAGAGGGTGGCTCGAAGGCGGTAACCCCGACATGGCCCGCCATCTCCCGGAGGGTGCAGTAACTTAACCCCAGCAACGGCCGGCGCCGCGAGTCGCGATGTCTTCCGCACGAAAAATGCATCGCTTTCTGCAGAAGGCCGTTATTGTGCCTGTCTGCCTGCTAACTCGACGGCCAACAGCGCGTTTCTAAGGAAGCAAGTACATTCACGGCACCATGCTCTTCGCCGAATGCGACAACGTCAAGAGTTCTCGTTCCACTACGATAGCGCGACGCATTACAAATATTCGCCTGTGGCCGAGGAGAAGCATACTTACCTGGCGTAGAGGATACCGTGATCATGAAGGCGGTTCCTCCGGGGTGAGGCTTGTCCATTGCACTTCGGTCGAGCTGACCCCCGCGATTACTCCAAATGCGAGTAACTCGGGCGCATAATTTTTGGTAGTCGGGACTGCGTTCGCGCTGTCCCGGTGCTAATCTCCGTTACAATCAAAGCCTCTCCTCGTGTTGGACGATAAGTACTGACTGTGAGTAATTTACCAGCTTCTCATAACCGATGATGCCTCCACTAGAAGCGACAAAACACACTAGGAAACGGCGTCGAAAGCCAGAGCCAGCGCACTGCTCTTCAACCGCGTGGCACGCGCGCTCGTAATAGCAGCGGCAGCCGCGAGATGGCTCAGGCCATCCAACTTGGCTACGATTTCCGTATTAACGGTCGAACGGCCCCTTTTAGCATTCTCTGTCCATAAACGGATTGCGCGCCAAACGTTATTCGGCGGCGCGACATTCCCTGCAAGCACAGTGACTGCTGTGGCGCGAGCGGGCGTACAGGGGCCATCGGCCAGCCGAACGCTTTGGCGCCGGTGGCATGGTACATGAGGGGCCGGAAGCAAGCGTCTAGCGTAGCGTCTCGGGACTTGCAGACTTGCGGCACTTGAGGAGCTTGTGGGGATGTGAATCGAAGGAAATAACATGACGAGCTGCACCGAAAACGAGAAACATAGATTCTAGCCAACAGCGCCCTGTGCTCCCAGGCGAGGCGGCCACCCATCCAAGCCCAACGTCGGTGATCGGACGAGAACCGGCGTATTTGCACCCCTTTCTTACCCCGCTGCCGTTGGCGAGTGACTGCTGCAACGTGTGCTGGCAAGTCAGCTTCGGATCCTCACTTAACTTCCACACACAGTGAATATCTTCCTGGCCACGACAGTTTCCCGCCGCAGTTGACGTCTACCTGCTCCAAGGAATGGCCTTTCGTCGCAGTGGTTGTGTTTCATCTGACAACTTTGCAGGCAACCTAAAATAACGCTTGGAAATGAGCAATTAAAGCACGAGGAGGACTGACTGAAAACGGCCGCATGAAATTATTAAGCTCGGTTTCGATTGCAACAGTTCCAATGAAATACTCACGTACACTAATTGCAGAGGTAGGTAGGAATAAATAAATAAATTCGTTGTTGAATCACTACATTCGGAAAAAAAAAAAATGTACACTGTATTGTTTAATATCATTTCTTTACACTTCAGAACTGTTACTACTTCAAAAACAAGCAATTTAATTTATCCTTACTTACTCCATGTCCAAGCAAAGAGGCAGAGAGGGGTGAATGTAATGCCTGCAGCAGTTTCAAATGTTTGCACATATAAAACTACTCATAGCGTCACCATAGTCATAAGATATTAATCATTTATGAAATGCCGCAAAATTAATCTGCAGCAAGCTGTGTTGCCATCAGATGGCAATGGCATTGTTTTGACAGTGCTACCTAGTAGTGGTGCAGCCTAAACGAATTAATTACTTCCCCTAAACTTTTCCATCTAGCTTAAATAATGAAGCATTATACTTTCATATGCGTGAAGGAAATATCTCCACATTCTGAATTAAAGAGAACACAAATTTCGTCCGAGCTTTCCAGATCGTGCTCGAGATGAACAGAAAAAAAAAGAAGTGTTACCTTACCTTCAAGTGTCTTCTGTTCCATCAGCGTCCAATGGGGTAAGTTGCAGTTTTTTGCTGATTATTGCCTTTCCTTAAGAGCCTGCTGACGTGATGTTTGTCCCTCGTGTACAACACCCACGAGTGCATACAGCTTCCTTAGAACATCTGATAGTCTGAGCTTGGTCCTTCGGTTGCTCAGCGACAGACAAGGGCGATTGACAATGCTGCCGTATTTCCTAGCACTATGGGCTCCCACGGAGGGAGCAAAGGTAAGAGAAATAATTGATTTTGTGGCTTGCACTGTGGCTGGAAGAAACAGTCATTCAGCAAATCTCATTTGCCGTTTTGACACCGGCCGAGAAAGAGGGCGACTTTCAGGCGGAGAGGGTGGCTCGAAGGCGGTAACCCCGACATGGCCCGCCATCTCCCGGAGGGTGCAGTAACTTAACCCCAGCAACGGCCGGCGCCGCGAGTCGCGATGTCTTCCGCACGAAAAATGCATCGCTTTCTGCAGAAGGCCGTTATTGTGCCTGTCTGCCTGCTAACTCGACGGCCAACAGCGCGTTTCTAAGGAAGCAAGTACATTCACGGCACCATGCTCTTCGCCGAATGCGACAACGTCAAGAGTTCTCGTTCCACTACGATAGCGCGACGCATTACAAATATTCGCCTGTGGCCGAGGAGAAGCATACTTACCTGGCGTAGAGGATACCGTGATCATGAAGGCGGTTCCTCCGGGGTGAGGCTTGTCCATTGCACTTCGGTCGAGCTGACCCCCGCGATTACTCCAAATGCGAGTAACTCGGGCGCATAATTTTTGGTAGTCGGGACTGCGTTCGCGCTGTCCCGGTGCTAATCTCCGTTACAATCAAAGCCTCTCCTCGTGTTGGACGATAAGTACTGACTGTGAGTAATTTACCAGCTTCTCATAACCGATGATGCCTCCACTAGAAGCGACAAAACACACTAGGAAACGGCGTCGAAAGCCAGAGCCAGCGCACTGCTCTTCAACCGCGTGGCACGCGCGCTCGTAATAGCAGCGGCAGCCGCGAGATGGCTCAGGCCATCCAACTTGGCTACGATTTCCGTATTAACGGTCGAACGGCCCCTTTTAGCATTCTCTGTCCATAAACGGATTGCGCGCCAAACGTTATTCGGCGGCGCGACATTCCCTGCAAGCACAGTGACTGCTGTGGCGCGAGCGGGCGTACAGGGGCCATCGGCCAGCCGAACGCTTTGGCGCCGGTGGCATGGTACATGAGGGGCCGGAAGCAAGCGTCTAGCGTAGCGTCTCGGGACTTGCAGACTTGCGGCACTTGAGGAGCTTGTGGGGATGTGAATCGAAGGAAATAACATGACGAGCTGCACCGAAAACGAGAAACATAGATTCTAGCCAACAGCGCCCTGTGCTCCCAGGCGAGGCGGCCACCCATCCAAGCCCAACGTCGGTGATCGGACGAGAACCGGCGTATTTGCACCCCTTTCTTACCCCGCTGCCGTTGGCGAGTGACTGCTGCAACGTGTGCTGGCAAGTCAGCTTCGGATCCTCACTTAACTTCCACACACAGTGAATATCTTCCTGGCCACGACAGTTTCCCGCCGCAGTTGACGTCTACCTGCTCCAAGGAATGGCCTTTCGTCGCAGTGGTTGTGTTTCATCTGACAACTTTGCAGGCAACCTAAAATAACGCTTGGAAATGAGCAATTAAAGCACGAGGAGGACTGACTGAAAACGGCCGCATGAAATTATTAAGCTCGGTTTCGATTGCAACAGTTCCAATGAAATACTCACGTACACTAATTGCAGAGGTAGGTAGGAATAAATAAATAAATTCGTTGTTGAATCACTACATTCGGAAAAAAAAAAAATGTACACTGTATTGTTTAATATCATTTCTTTACACTTCAGAACTGTTACTACTTCAAAAACAAGCAATTTAATTTATCCTTACTTACTCCATGTCCAAGCAAAGAGGCAGAGAGGGGTGAATGTAATGCCTGCAGCAGTTTCAAATGTTTGCACATATAAAACTACTCATAGCGTCACCATAGTCATAAGATATTAATCATTTATGAAATGCCGCAAAATTAATCTGCAGCAAGCTGTGTTGCCATCAGATGGCAATGGCATTGTTTTGACAGTGCTACCTAGTAGTGGTGCAGCCTAAACGAATTAATTACTTCCCCTAAACTTTTCCATCTAGCTTAAATAATGAAGCATTATACTTTCATATGCGTGAAGGAAATATCTCCACATTCTGAATTAAAGAGAACACAAATTTCGTCCGAGCTTTCCAGATCGTGCTCGAGATGAACAGAAAAAAAAAGAAGTGTTACCTTACCTTCAAGTGTCTTCTGTTCCATCAGCGTCCAATGGGGTAAGTTGCAGTTTTTTGCTGATTATTGCCTTTCCTTAAGAGCCTGCTGACGTGATGTTTGTCCCTCGTGTACAACACCCACGAGTGCATACAGCTTCCTTAGAACATCTGATAGTCTGAGCTTGGTCCTTCGGTTGCTCAGCGACAGACAAGGGCGATTGACAATGCTGCCGTATTTCCTAGCACTATGGGCTCCCACGGAGGGAGCAAAGGTAAGAGAAATAATTGATTTTGTGGCTTGCACTGTGGCTGGAAGAAACAGTCATTCAGCAAATCTCATTTGCCGTTTTGACACCGGCCGAGAAAGAGGGCGACTTTCAGGCGGAGAGGGTGGCTCGAAGGCGGTAACCCCGACATGGCCCGCCATCTCCCGGAGGGTGCAGTAACTTAACCCCAGCAACGGCCGGCGCCGCGAGTCGCGATGTCTTCCGCACGAAAAATGCATCGCTTTCTGCAGAAGGCCGTTATTGTGCCTGTCTGCCTGCTAACTCGACGGCCAACAGCGCGTTTCTAAGGAAGCAAGTACATTCACGGCACCATGCTCTTCGCCGAATGCGACAACGTCAAGAGTTCTCGTTCCACTACGATAGCGCGACGCATTACAAATATTCGCCTGTGGCCGAGGAGAAGCATACTTACCTGGCGTAGAGGATACCGTGATCATGAAGGCGGTTCCTCCGGGGTGAGGCTTGTCCATTGCACTTCGGTCGAGCTGACCCCCGCGATTACTCCAAATGCGAGTAACTCGGGCGCATAATTTTTGGTAGTCGGGACTGCGTTCGCGCTGTCCCGGTGCTAATCTCCGTTACAATCAAAGCCTCTCCTCGTGTTGGACGATAAGTACTGACTGTGAGTAATTTACCAGCTTCTCATAACCGATGATGCCTCCACTAGAAGCGACAAAACACACTAGGAAACGGCGTCGAAAGCCAGAGCCAGCGCACTGCTCTTCAACCGCGTGGCACGCGCGCTCGTAATAGCAGCGGCAGCCGCGAGATGGCTCAGGCCATCCAACTTGGCTACGATTTCCGTATTAACGGTCGAACGGCCCCTTTTAGCATTCTCTGTCCATAAACGGATTGCGCGCCAAACGTTATTCGGCGGCGCGACATTCCCTGCAAGCACAGTGACTGCTGTGGCGCGAGCGGGCGTACAGGGGCCATCGGCCAGCCGAACGCTTTGGCGCCGGTGGCATGGTACATGAGGGGCCGGAAGCAAGCGTCTAGCGTAGCGTCTCGGGACTTGCAGACTTGCGGCACTTGAGGAGCTTGTGGGGATGTGAATCGAAGGAAATAACATGACGAGCTGCACCGAAAACGAGAAACATAGATTCTAGCCAACAGCGCCCTGTGCTCCCAGGCGAGGCGGCCACCCATCCAAGCCCAACGTCGGTGATCGGACGAGAACCGGCGTATTTGCACCCCTTTCTTACCCCGCTGCCGTTGGCGAGTGACTGCTGCAACGTGTGCTGGCAAGTCAGCTTCGGATCCTCACTTAACTTCCACACACAGTGAATATCTTCCTGGCCACGACAGTTTCCCGCCGCAGTTGACGTCTACCTGCTCCAAGGAATGGCCTTTCGTCGCAGTGGTTGTGTTTCATCTGACAACTTTGCAGGCAACCTAAAATAACGCTTGGAAATGAGCAATTAAAGCACGAGGAGGACTGACTGAAAACGGCCGCATGAAATTATTAAGCTCGGTTTCGATTGCAACAGTTCCAATGAAATACTCACGTACACTAATTGCAGAGGTAGGTAGGAATAAATAAATAAATTCGTTGTTGAATCACTACATTCGGAAAAAAAAAAAATGTACACTGTATTGTTTAATATCATTTCTTTACACTTCAGAACTGTTACTACTTCAAAAACAAGCAATTTAATTTATCCTTACTTACTCCATGTCCAAGCAAAGAGGCAGAGAGGGGTGAATGTAATGCCTGCAGCAGTTTCAAATGTTTGCACATATAAAACTACTCATAGCGTCACCATAGTCATAAGATATTAATCATTTATGAAATGCCGCAAAATTAATCTGCAGCAAGCTGTGTTGCCATCAGATGGCAATGGCATTGTTTTGACAGTGCTACCTAGTAGTGGTGCAGCCTAAACGAATTAATTACTTCCCCTAAACTTTTCCATCTAGCTTAAATAATGAAGCATTATACTTTCATATGCGTGAAGGAAATATCTCCACATTCTGAATTAAAGAGAACACAAATTTCGTCCGAGCTTTCCAGATCGTGCTCGAGATGAACAGAAAAAAAAAGAAGTGTTACCTTACCTTCAAGTGTCTTCTGTTCCATCAGCGTCCAATGGGGTAAGTTGCAGTTTTTTGCTGATTATTGCCTTTCCTTAAGAGCCTGCTGACGTGATGTTTGTCCCTCGTGTACAACACCCACGAGTGCATACAGCTTCCTTAGAACATCTGATAGTCTGAGCTTGGTCCTTCGGTTGCTCAGCGACAGACAAGGGCGATTGACAATGCTGCCGTATTTCCTAGCACTATGGGCTCCCACGGAGGGAGCAAAGGTAAGAGAAATAATTGATTTTGTGGCTTGCACTGTGGCTGGAAGAAACAGTCATTCAGCAAATCTCATTTGCCGTTTTGACACCGGCCGAGAAAGAGGGCGACTTTCAGGCGGAGAGGGTGGCTCGAAGGCGGTAACCCCGACATGGCCCGCCATCTCCCGGAGGGTGCAGTAACTTAACCCCAGCAACGGCCGGCGCCGCGAGTCGCGATGTCTTCCGCACGAAAAATGCATCGCTTTCTGCAGAAGGCCGTTATTGTGCCTGTCTGCCTGCTAACTCGACGGCCAACAGCGCGTTTCTAAGGAAGCAAGTACATTCACGGCACCATGCTCTTCGCCGAATGCGACAACGTCAAGAGTTCTCGTTCCACTACGATAGCGCGACGCATTACAAATATTCGCCTGTGGCCGAGGAGAAGCATACTTACCTGGCGTAGAGGATACCGTGATCATGAAGGCGGTTCCTCCGGGGTGAGGCTTGTCCATTGCACTTCGGTCGAGCTGACCCCCGCGATTACTCCAAATGCGAGTAACTCGGGCGCATAATTTTTGGTAGTCGGGACTGCGTTCGCGCTGTCCCGGTGCTAATCTCCGTTACAATCAAAGCCTCTCCTCGTGTTGGACGATAAGTACTGACTGTGAGTAATTTACCAGCTTCTCATAACCGATGATGCCTCCACTAGAAGCGACAAAACACACTAGGAAACGGCGTCGAAAGCCAGAGCCAGCGCACTGCTCTTCAACCGCGTGGCACGCGCGCTCGTAATAGCAGCGGCAGCCGCGAGATGGCTCAGGCCATCCAACTTGGCTACGATTTCCGTATTAACGGTCGAACGGCCCCTTTTAGCATTCTCTGTCCATAAACGGATTGCGCGCCAAACGTTATTCGGCGGCGCGACATTCCCTGCAAGCACAGTGACTGCTGTGGCGCGAGCGGGCGTACAGGGGCCATCGGCCAGCCGAACGCTTTGGCGCCGGTGGCATGGTACATGAGGGGCCGGAAGCAAGCGTCTAGCGTAGCGTCTCGGGACTTGCAGACTTGCGGCACTTGAGGAGCTTGTGGGGATGTGAATCGAAGGAAATAACATGACGAGCTGCACCGAAAACGAGAAACATAGATTCTAGCCAACAGCGCCCTGTGCTCCCAGGCGAGGCGGCCACCCATCCAAGCCCAACGTCGGTGATCGGACGAGAACCGGCGTATTTGCACCCCTTTCTTACCCCGCTGCCGTTGGCGAGTGACTGCTGCAACGTGTGCTGGCAAGTCAGCTTCGGATCCTCACTTAACTTCCACACACAGTGAATATCTTCCTGGCCACGACAGTTTCCCGCCGCAGTTGACGTCTACCTGCTCCAAGGAATGGCCTTTCGTCGCAGTGGTTGTGTTTCATCTGACAACTTTGCAGGCAACCTAAAATAACGCTTGGAAATGAGCAATTAAAGCACGAGGAGGACTGACTGAAAACGGCCGCATGAAATTATTAAGCTCGGTTTCGATTGCAACAGTTCCAATGAAATACTCACGTACACTAATTGCAGAGGTAGGTAGGAATAAATAAATAAATTCGTTGTTGAATCACTACATTCGGAAAAAAAAAAAATGTACACTGTATTGTTTAATATCATTTCTTTACACTTCAGAACTGTTACTACTTCAAAAACAAGCAATTTAATTTATCCTTACTTACTCCATGTCCAAGCAAAGAGGCAGAGAGGGGTGAATGTAATGCCTGCAGCAGTTTCAAATGTTTGCACATATAAAACTACTCATAGCGTCACCATAGTCATAAGATATTAATCATTTATGAAATGCCGCAAAATTAATCTGCAGCAAGCTGTGTTGCCATCAGATGGCAATGGCATTGTTTTGACAGTGCTACCTAGTAGTGGTGCAGCCTAAACGAATTAATTACTTCCCCTAAACTTTTCCATCTAGCTTAAATAATGAAGCATTATACTTTCATATGCGTGAAGGAAATATCTCCACATTCTGAATTAAAGAGAACACAAATTTCGTCCGAGCTTTCCAGATCGTGCTCGAGATGAACAGAAAAAAAAAGAAGTGTTACCTTACCTTCAAGTGTCTTCTGTTCCATCAGCGTCCAATGGGGTAAGTTGCAGTTTTTTGCTGATTATTGCCTTTCCTTAAGAGCCTGCTGACGTGATGTTTGTCCCTCGTGTACAACACCCACGAGTGCATACAGCTTCCTTAGAACATCTGATAGTCTGAGCTTGGTCCTTCGGTTGCTCAGCGACAGACAAGGGCGATTGACAATGCTGCCGTATTTCCTAGCACTATGGGCTCCCACGGAGGGAGCAAAGGTAAGAGAAATAATTGATTTTGTGGCTTGCACTGTGGCTGGAAGAAACAGTCATTCAGCAAATCTCATTTGCCGTTTTGACACCGGCCGAGAAAGAGGGCGACTTTCAGGCGGAGAGGGTGGCTCGAAGGCGGTAACCCCGACATGGCCCGCCATCTCCCGGAGGGTGCAGTAACTTAACCCCAGCAACGGCCGGCGCCGCGAGTCGCGATGTCTTCCGCACGAAAAATGCATCGCTTTCTGCAGAAGGCCGTTATTGTGCCTGTCTGCCTGCTAACTCGACGGCCAACAGCGCGTTTCTAAGGAAGCAAGTACATTCACGGCACCATGCTCTTCGCCGAATGCGACAACGTCAAGAGTTCTCGTTCCACTACGATAGCGCGACGCATTACAAATATTCGCCTGTGGCCGAGGAGAAGCATACTTACCTGGCGTAGAGGATACCGTGATCATGAAGGCGGTTCCTCCGGGGTGAGGCTTGTCCATTGCACTTCGGTCGAGCTGACCCCCGCGATTACTCCAAATGCGAGTAACTCGGGCGCATAATTTTTGGTAGTCGGGACTGCGTTCGCGCTGTCCCGGTGCTAATCTCCGTTACAATCAAAGCCTCTCCTCGTGTTGGACGATAAGTACTGACTGTGAGTAATTTACCAGCTTCTCATAACCGATGATGCCTCCACTAGAAGCGACAAAACACACTAGGAAACGGCGTCGAAAGCCAGAGCCAGCGCACTGCTCTTCAACCGCGTGGCACGCGCGCTCGTAATAGCAGCGGCAGCCGCGAGATGGCTCAGGCCATCCAACTTGGCTACGATTTCCGTATTAACGGTCGAACGGCCCCTTTTAGCATTCTCTGTCCATAAACGGATTGCGCGCCAAACGTTATTCGGCGGCGCGACATTCCCTGCAAGCACAGTGACTGCTGTGGCGCGAGCGGGCGTACAGGGGCCATCGGCCAGCCGAACGCTTTGGCGCCGGTGGCATGGTACATGAGGGGCCGGAAGCAAGCGTCTAGCGTAGCGTCTCGGGACTTGCAGACTTGCGGCACTTGAGGAGCTTGTGGGGATGTGAATCGAAGGAAATAACATGACGAGCTGCACCGAAAACGAGAAACATAGATTCTAGCCAACAGCGCCCTGTGCTCCCAGGCGAGGCGGCCACCCATCCAAGCCCAACGTCGGTGATCGGACGAGAACCGGCGTATTTGCACCCCTTTCTTACCCCGCTGCCGTTGGCGAGTGACTGCTGCAACGTGTGCTGGCAAGTCAGCTTCGGATCCTCACTTAACTTCCACACACAGTGAATATCTTCCTGGCCACGACAGTTTCCCGCCGCAGTTGACGTCTACCTGCTCCAAGGAATGGCCTTTCGTCGCAGTGGTTGTGTTTCATCTGACAACTTTGCAGGCAACCTAAAATAACGCTTGGAAATGAGCAATTAAAGCACGAGGAGGACTGACTGAAAACGGCCGCATGAAATTATTAAGCTCGGTTTCGATTGCAACAGTTCCAATGAAATACTCACGTACACTAATTGCAGAGGTAGGTAGGAATAAATAAATAAATTCGTTGTTGAATCACTACATTCGGAAAAAAAAAAAATGTACACTGTATTGTTTAATATCATTTCTTTACACTTCAGAACTGTTACTACTTCAAAAACAAGCAATTTAATTTATCCTTACTTACTCCATGTCCAAGCAAAGAGGCAGAGAGGGGTGAATGTAATGCCTGCAGCAGTTTCAAATGTTTGCACATATAAAACTACTCATAGCGTCACCATAGTCATAAGATATTAATCATTTATGAAATGCCGCAAAATTAATCTGCAGCAAGCTGTGTTGCCATCAGATGGCAATGGCATTGTTTTGACAGTGCTACCTAGTAGTGGTGCAGCCTAAACGAATTAATTACTTCCCCTAAACTTTTCCATCTAGCTTAAATAATGAAGCATTATACTTTCATATGCGTGAAGGAAATATCTCCACATTCTGAATTAAAGAGAACACAAATTTCGTCCGAGCTTTCCAGATCGTGCTCGAGATGAACAGAAAAAAAAAAGAAGTGTTACCTTACCTTCAAGTGTCTTCTGTTCCATCAGCGTCCAATGGGGTAAGTTGCAGTTTTTTGCTGATTATTGCCTTTCCTTAAGAGCCTGCTGACGTGATGTTTGTCCCTCGTGTACAACACCCACGAGTGCATACAGCTTCCTTAGAACATCTGATAGTCTGAGCTTGGTCCTTCGGTTGCTCAGCGACAGACAAGGGCGATTGACAATGCTGCCGTATTTCCTAGCACTATGGGCTCCCACGGAGGGAGCAAAGGTAAGAGAAATAATTGATTTTGTGGCTTGCACTGTGGCTGGAAGAAACAGTCATTCAGCAAATCTCATTTGCCGTTTTGACACCGGCCGAGAAAGAGGGCGACTTTCAGGCGGAGAGGGTGGCTCGAAGGCGGTAACCCCGACATGGCCCGCCATCTCCCGGAGGGTGCAGTAACTTAACCCCAGCAACGGCCGGCGCCGCGAGTCGCGATGTCTTCCGCACGAAAAATGCATCGCTTTCTGCAGAAGGCCGTTATTGTGCCTGTCTGCCTGCTAACTCGACGGCCAACAGCGCGTTTCTAAGGAAGCAAGTACATTCACGGCACCATGCTCTTCGCCGAATGCGACAACGTCAAGAGTTCTCGTTCCACTACGATAGCGCGACGCATTACAAATATTCGCCTGTGGCCGAGGAGAAGCATACTTACCTGGCGTAGAGGATACCGTGATCATGAAGGCGGTTCCTCCGGGGTGAGGCTTGTCCATTGCACTTCGGTCGAGCTGACCCCCGCGATTACTCCAAATGCGAGTAACTCGGGCGCATAATTTTTGGTAGTCGGGACTGCGTTCGCGCTGTCCCGGTGCTAATCTCCGTTACAATCAAAGCCTCTCCTCGTGTTGGACGATAAGTACTGACTGTGAGTAATTTACCAGCTTCTCATAACCGATGATGCCTCCACTAGAAGCGACAAAACACACTAGGAAACGGCGTCGAAAGCCAGAGCCAGCGCACTGCTCTTCAACCGCGTGGCACGCGCGCTCGTAATAGCAGCGGCAGCCGCGAGATGGCTCAGGCCATCCAACTTGGCTACGATTTCCGTATTAACGGTCGAACGGCCCCTTTTAGCATTCTCTGTCCATAAACGGATTGCGCGCCAAACGTTATTCGGCGGCGCGACATTCCCTGCAAGCACAGTGACTGCTGTGGCGCGAGCGGGCGTACAGGGGCCATCGGCCAGCCGAACGCTTTGGCGCCGGTGGCATGGTACATGAGGGGCCGGAAGCAAGCGTCTAGCGTAGCGTCTCGGGACTTGCAGACTTGCGGCACTTGAGGAGCTTGTGGGGATGTGAATCGAAGGAAATAACATGACGAGCTGCACCGAAAACGAGAAACATAGATTCTAGCCAACAGCGCCCTGTGCTCCCAGGCGAGGCGGCCACCCATCCAAGCCCAACGTCGGTGATCGGACGAGAACCGGCGTATTTGCACCCCTTTCTTACCCCGCTGCCGTTGGCGAGTGACTGCTGCAACGTGTGCTGGCAAGTCAGCTTCGGATCCTCACTTAACTTCCACACACAGTGAATATCTTCCTGGCCACGACAGTTTCCCGCCGCAGTTGACGTCTACCTGCTCCAAGGAATGGCCTTTCGTCGCAGTGGTTGTGTTTCATCTGACAACTTTGCAGGCAACCTAAAATAACGCTTGGAAATGAGCAATTAAAGCACGAGGAGGACTGACTGAAAACGGCCGCATGAAATTATTAAGCTCGGTTTCGATTGCAACAGTTCCAATGAAATACTCACGTACACTAATTGCAGAGGTAGGTAGGAATAAATAAATAAATTCGTTGTTGAATCACTACATTCGGAAAAAAAAAAAATGTACACTGTATTGTTTAATATCATTTCTTTACACTTCAGAACTGTTACTACTTCAAAAACAAGCAATTTAATTTATCCTTACTTACTCCATGTCCAAGCAAAGAGGCAGAGAGGGGTGAATGTAATGCCTGCAGCAGTTTCAAATGTTTGCACATATAAAACTACTCATAGCGTCACCATAGTCATAAGATATTAATCATTTATGAAATGCCGCAAAATTAATCTGCAGCAAGCTGTGTTGCCATCAGATGGCAATGGCATTGTTTTGACAGTGCTACCTAGTAGTGGTGCAGCCTAAACGAATTAATTACTTCCCCTAAACTTTTCCATCTAGCTTAAATAATGAAGCATTATACTTTCATATGCGTGAAGGAAATATCTCCACATTCTGAATTAAAGAGAACACAAATTTCGTCCGAGCTTTCCAGATCGTGCTCGAGATGAACAGAAAAAAAAAGAAGTGTTACCTTACCTTCAAGTGTCTTCTGTTCCATCAGCGTCCAATGGGGTAAGTTGCAGTTTTTTGCTGATTATTGCCTTTCCTTAAGAGCCTGCTGACGTGATGTTTGTCCCTCGTGTACAACACCCACGAGTGCATACAGCTTCCTTAGAACATCTGATAGTCTGAGCTTGGTCCTTCGGTTGCTCAGCGACAGACAAGGGCGATTGACAATGCTGCCGTATTTCCTAGCACTATGGGCTCCCACGGAGGGAGCAAAGGTAAGAGAAATAATTGATTTTGTGGCTTGCACTGTGGCTGGAAGAAACAGTCATTCAGCAAATCTCATTTGCCGTTTTGACACCGGCCGAGAAAGAGGGCGACTTTCAGGCGGAGAGGGTGGCTCGAAGGCGGTAACCCCGACATGGCCCGCCATCTCCCGGAGGGTGCAGTAACTTAACCCCAGCAACGGCCGGCGCCGCGAGTCGCGATGTCTTCCGCACGAAAAATGCATCGCTTTCTGCAGAAGGCCGTTATTGTGCCTGTCTGCCTGCTAACTCGACGGCCAACAGCGCGTTTCTAAGGAAGCAAGTACATTCACGGCACCATGCTCTTCGCCGAATGCGACAACGTCAAGAGTTCTCGTTCCACTACGATAGCGCGACGCATTACAAATATTCGCCTGTGGCCGAGGAGAAGCATACTTACCTGGCGTAGAGGATACCGTGATCATGAAGGCGGTTCCTCCGGGGTGAGGCTTGTCCATTGCACTTCGGTCGAGCTGACCCCCGCGATTACTCCAAATGCGAGTAACTCGGGCGCATAATTTTTGGTAGTCGGGACTGCGTTCGCGCTGTCCCGGTGCTAATCTCCGTTACAATCAAAGCCTCTCCTCGTGTTGGACGATAAGTACTGACTGTGAGTAATTTACCAGCTTCTCATAACCGATGATGCCTCCACTAGAAGCGACAAAACACACTAGGAAACGGCGTCGAAAGCCAGAGCCAGCGCACTGCTCTTCAACCGCGTGGCACGCGCGCTCGTAATAGCAGCGGCAGCCGCGAGATGGCTCAGGCCATCCAACTTGGCTACGATTTCCGTATTAACGGTCGAACGGCCCCTTTTAGCATTCTCTGTCCATAAACGGATTGCGCGCCAAACGTTATTCGGCGGCGCGACATTCCCTGCAAGCACAGTGACTGCTGTGGCGCGAGCGGGCGTACAGGGGCCATCGGCCAGCCGAACGCTTTGGCGCCGGTGGCATGGTACATGAGGGGCCGGAAGCAAGCGTCTAGCGTAGCGTCTCGGGACTTGCAGACTTGCGGCACTTGAGGAGCTTGTGGGGATGTGAATCGAAGGAAATAACATGACGAGCTGCACCGAAAACGAGAAACATAGATTCTAGCCAACAGCGCCCTGTGCTCCCAGGCGAGGCGGCCACCCATCCAAGCCCAACGTCGGTGATCGGACGAGAACCGGCGTATTTGCACCCCTTTCTTACCCCGCTGCCGTTGGCGAGTGACTGCTGCAACGTGTGCTGGCAAGTCAGCTTCGGATCCTCACTTAACTTCCACACACAGTGAATATCTTCCTGGCCACGACAGTTTCCCGCCGCAGTTGACGTCTACCTGCTCCAAGGAATGGCCTTTCGTCGCAGTGGTTGTGTTTCATCTGACAACTTTGCAGGCAACCTAAAATAACGCTTGGAAATGAGCAATTAAAGCACGAGGAGGACTGACTGAAAACGGCCGCATGAAATTATTAAGCTCGGTTTCGATTGCAACAGTTCCAATGAAATACTCACGTACACTAATTGCAGAGGTAGGTAGGAATAAATAAATAAATTCGTTGTTGAATCACTACATTCGGAAAAAAAAAAAAATGTACACTGTATTGTTTAATATCATTTCTTTACACTTCAGAACTGTTACTACTTCAAAAACAAGCAATTTAATTTATCCTTACTTACTCCATGTCCAAGCAAAGAGGCAGAGAGGGTGAATGTAATGCCTGCAGCAGTTTCAAATGTTTGCACATATAAAACTACTCATAGCGTCACCATAGTCATAAGATATTAATCATTTATGAAATGCCGCAAAATTAATCTGCAGCAAGCTGTGTTGCCATCAGATGGCAATGGCATTGTTTTGACAGTGCTACCTAGTAGTGGTGCAGCCTAAACGAATTAATTACTTCCCCTAAACTTTTCCATCTAGCTTAAATAATGAAGCATTATACTTTCATATGCGTGAAGGAAATATCTCCACATTCTGAATTAAAGAGAACACAAATTTCGTCCGAGCTTTCCAGATCGTGCTCGAGATGAACAGAAAAAAAAAAGAAGTGTTACCTTACCTTCAAGTGTCTTCTGTTCCATCAGCGTCCAATGGGGTAAGTTGCAGTTTTTTGCTGATTATTGCCTTTCCTTAAGAGCCTGCTGACGTGATGTTTGTCCCTCGTGTACAACACCCACGAGTGCATACAGCTTCCTTAGAACATCTGATAGTCTGAGCTTGGTCCTTCGGTTGCTCAGCGACAGACAAGGGCGATTGACAATGCTGCCGTATTTCCTAGCACTATGGGCTCCCACGGAGGAGCAAAGGTAAGAGAAATAATTGATTTTGTGGCTTGCACTGTGGCTGGAAGAAACAGTCATTCAGCAAATCTCATTTGCCGTTTTGACACCGGCCGAGAAAGAGGGCGACTTTCAGGCGGAGAGGGTGGCTCGAAGGCGGTAACCCCGACATGGCCCGCCATCTCCCGGAGGGTGCAGTAACTTAACCCAGCAACGGCCGGCGCCGCGAGTCGCGATGTCTTCCGCACGAAAAATGCATCGCTTTCTGCAGAAGGCCGTTATTGTGCCTGTCTGCCTGCTAACTCGACGGCCAACAGCGCGTTTCTAAGGAAGCAAGTACATTCACGGCACCATGCTCTTCGCCGAATGCGACAACGTCAAGAGTTCTCGTTCCACTACGATAGCGCGACGCATTACAAATATTCGCCTGTGGCCGAGGAGAAGGCATACTTACCTGGCGTAGAGGATACCGTGATCATGAAGGCGGTTCCTCCGGGGTGAGGCTTGTCCATTGCACTTCGGTCGAGCTGACCCCCGCGATTACTCCAAATGCGAGTAACTCGGGCGCATAATTTTTGGTAGTCGGGACTGCGTTCGCGCTGTCCCGGTGCTAATCTCCGTTACAATCAAAGCCTCTCCTCGTGTTGGACGATAAGTACTGACTGTGAGTAATTTACCAGCTTCTCATAACCGATGATGCCTCCACTAGAAGCGACAAAACACACTAGGAAACGGCGTCGAAAGCCAGAGCCAGCGCACTGCTCTTCAACCGCGTGGCACGCGCGCTCGTAATAGCAGCGGCAGCCGCGAGATGGCTCAGGCCATCCAACTTGGCTACGATTTCCGTATTAACGGTCGAACGGCCCCTTTTAGCATTCTCTGTCCATAAACGGATTGCGCGCCAAACGTTATTCGGCGGCGCGACATTCCCTGCAAGCACAGTGACTGCTGTGGCGCGAGCGGGCGTACAGGGGCCATCGGCCAGCCGAACGCTTTGGCGCCGGTGGCATGGTACATGAGGGGCCGGAAGCAAGCGTCTAGCGTAGCGTCTCGGGACTTGCAGACTTGCGGCACTTGAGGAGCTTGTGGGGATGTGAATCGAAGGAAATAACATGACGAGCTGCACCGAAAACGAGAACATAGATTCTAGCCAACAGCGCCCTGTGCTCCCAGGCGAGGCGGCCACCCCATCCAAGCCCAACGTCGGTGATCGGACGAGAACCGGCGTATTTGCACCCCTTTCTTACCCCCGCTGCCGTTGGCGAGTGACTGCTGCAACGTGTGCTGGCAAGTCAGCTTCGGATCCTCACTTAACTTCCACACACAGTGAATATCTTCCTGGCCACGACAGTTTCCCGCCGCAGTTGACGTCTACCTGCTCCAAGGAATGGCCTTTCGTCGCAGTGGTTGTGTTTCATCTGACAACTTTGCAGGCAACCTAAAATAACGCTTGGAAATGAGCAATTAAAGCACGAGGAGGACTGACTGAAAACGGCCGCATGAAATTATTAAGCTCGGTTTCGATTGCAACAGTTCCAATGAAATACTCACGTACACTAATTGCAGAGGTAGGTAGGAATAAATAAATAAATTCGTTGTTGAATCACTACATTCGGAAAAAAAAAAAATGTACACTGTATTGTTTAATATCATTTCTTTACACTTCAGAACTGTTACTACTTCAAAAACAAGCAATTTAATTTATCCTTACTTACTCCATGTCCAAGCAAAGAGGCAGAGAGGGGTGAATGTAATGCCTGCAGCAGTTTCAAATGTTTGCACATATAAAACTACTCATAGCGTCACCATAGTCATAAGATATTAATCATTTATGAAATGCCGCAAAATTAATCTGCAGCAAGCTGTGTTGCCATCAGATGGCAATGGCATTGTTTTGACAGTGCTACCTAGTAGTGGTGCAGCCTAAACGAATTAATTACTTCCCCTAAACTTTTCCATCTAGCTTAAATAATGAAGCATTATACTTTCATATGCGTGAAGGAAATATCTCCACATTCTGAATTAAAGAGAACACAAATTTCGTCCGAGCTTTCC
>NW_025728762.1:0-77668 GCF_021461385.2 Schistocerca piceifrons
GATTCCTGCTTTGGGTGCAGGAGGTCCCGGGTTCAAATCCCGGACGAGCCCTAGCGTTTTGTGCAAACTGATCGCACGTCAGTGGCTGAGTCAGCGCAAAAAGCTCGCCGTCAATATCAAATGAACTTCTTATTCGATGTGAGCAATTGACACTCTGGTCCGACGCGTTAAAAAAAAAAAAAAAAAAAAAAAAAAAAAAGTGGCTGGGGTACCTGGCTCTTACCCAGGAGGCCGGGGTTCGATTCCCGGTACCGGAAATGCGCATTTTGTTGCTCCTCTTATGCGACTTGGCCCGACTTAGCTCGACTGACGCTTGCAGAAAACTACGTTAAGTACGATTCGTGGTAACAAGTGACGGCGAGAGCGATGCGACACCTGTCCACCTCTTATCGAGGCACCTAACTGTGGTCAACAAAGCTGGAGGACTGCAAGACATTGCCACGGGGGCTGAATGCAGCTAACCACACTGCTTAGTGTCCTAACAGCGGAGACAGGTTCAAAAAAAAAAAAAAAAAAAAAAAAATGGGTATAATTCCTGCTTAGGGTGCAGGAGGTCCCGGGTTCAAATCCCGGACGAGCCCTCGCGTTTTGTGCAAACTGATCGCACGTCAGTGGCTGAGTCAGCGCAAAAAGCTCGCCGTCAATATCAAACGAATTTCTTATTCGACGTGAGCAATTGACACTCTGGTCCGACGCGTGAAGGCGATTACGAAGGTTTCGGGTACAGGTGGTAGCAGATGCAATTTCCCAATCTAAAAACGAAAAAAAATTAAAAAAAAAAAAAAAAAAAAAAAAAAGGGGGTATGATTCCTGCTTTGGGTGCAGGAGGTCCCGGGTTCAAATCCCGGACGAGCCCTGCCATTTTGACCGTGCTGAAGAGTAGGTGGAACTCAGCCCCGGTTGCAGCTCCTCAATGAAGAGTAGACGCCTGTTATAGCACGTGGATATAACAAGAATGCGGCACCAGTAAAGTACGTAGGTGGAATTCGGTAGAAAAGCAGACGGTAATTTTGCATGCAACGGAAAACAAGGTTGTCTTTGCGGGATATGTGCACCGTGAGTGGAGATTCAGCTTAATTGTGCGACAGTCTACCCTCATCTTACTAGCGACGGCAACAACCAAGGGGTGGCATGTAAGATTGAGCGTGGCTAAGAGTTTCTCATTATTAGTTAGCATCACACTTTGACAGAGCTGTGACAAGGCGAGTAGGGTGAGCTCAGGAAAGCCAGTAGCAAGCGCACTTGAAGTAGCCCTGAAGAACCGGATTATAAATTTTGCCAGCCATAATGGAGCTAGGGGCGTTCTCAGTTACCAAATACCGGTGCAATAAGAGAGCAACAGTATTTGACCGTAAAATGACGCCCTATCCGTCTAGCATACGACATTGCTTGTCTCTGCATACGCGGACGTCAGGTCATCTCGGAAATGAAATCCGAAATATAGATTAAAATTGTTGTGTTCCCGCCCGGGATCGAACCGGGGACCTTCTGCGTGTAAAGCAGACGTGATAACCGCTACACCACGGAAACGACGGTTCTTTTCATGTACCACCCGGAGACTCGTAATAGCAACAGTTTGTCTTCTGTGTTAGCAAGGGCATCGGCTACGAGCTCCCTCCGATTCGTGAAGTTCCTGTAGTAAAAGACGTCGATGGAAACAATCCAACCGCGACAGACAGGGAGAACGCTGGCTGAGCTGCAGCCCTACATGGTGAGACCATCAAAGGTGGCGTCATTCACATGCAGTGCGTTTTCGGAACGAATAGGCTCGTTGGTCTAGGGGTATGATTCCTGCTTCGGGTGCAGGAGGTCCCGGGTTCAAATCCCGGACGAGCCCTTGCGTTTTGTACAACGGTGCGGTAACAAATCGCATGGCGGCGGCTGTTTCGCGCATTTCCCAGGCCTCCAAGTCAGCGCTAAAATCCGACAACCAGTTCTGAAACCGTTTCATGTTTCATTTGAGCCATGTGCACCCTGCTGATGGAACGTTTGAAGTTGATTTAAATGGTCACAGTAGAGATCGTAGCAAGTGTCTTGCTGAGTGCGACGAAAACGGGTTTCCGCCCGCAATCGAGCCGGGGACCTTCTGCGTGTTAGGCACGGCGCCTGGGCTCGGCGGCAGCTGCTGCTCTTTCCTTCCTTACGAGATACCGTCGATTCGCGCAGTCGTTATTGCAAAAGATGTCACCAAAGGCAATCGCTTCGTTAGCGGCACGGTGCCTGGGCTCGGCGGCAGCTCTACATGGAGGCACCAGCAGCCCAGCCAGGCCGCCGCCGGCACCGGCGCGCCACAGCCCAAGGAGTCGGCGGCCGCCCTGCAATGCCCCTGCCGTTGCATATTCCACCCGCCTCATATCCTCCCCATGTCTGACTCACTACCCCAAATGACACTGCAGTGGACGTGCTTATTACTATCGCTTTTGGAAGAACCAAGGCGCAGTATTCTAGTGTCGAACCGGTACTGCAAATTGGGATTAAGCAAAAATTTATTGTGTGGTCGAGCGACAGCTTCGGCTCGCTCTTCCTACATGATCGCTTCTTGTGCGGAATAATTCCTAGCTCGCCGATGGCTTCAGAGTTGGTCTTCTCGAAGTTTTGCTTTCGCACTGCATTCCGCAATCTTTTCGTTATGAGTTGTGTGCTTCGGTTTCCCGACTTTCTTGTGTTTAGTGCGTTTGGCTTCTCTTAACCCTTAGCCACCGCTTGCCGAAATTTCCACACTATCATCTGTCGATCTGCAGAGCTCGATGAAGGCATCGCGGCCGTTCCTGAGCTCGTGGAACGGTCGAATCTGTAGTTGTTTCCAGATCTCTCCCACACAACGGCCTCCCAGAAGCTTGGATTACAGAAGTACGCCACTACTCCCAGCCGGAGATTCACGATTGAAAGCAGAATGACATGAGCTACACGCAGCTCCGATTTTTTTTTTGTGTCTGACCTACTTTGAAAGACTTTGTAGTCGATTTACTTACTACTATCGCTGTTGGAAACCAGGTGATAACCGCACAGTATTCTAGAGACGATGAGGTAATGAAAATTTAGAATAAGTAAAACAGTATCAAAAGAAGTTGTGTGGTGGAGCAGCACATGCAATTCACGCTTCCTAGATATTCGTTACTGCATAGAATAATTCTTTTGTCTGCGGCGTCTTCAGTATCCGTCTTCTGGAAATTTTGCTTGCAGTATATTGTGCAATCTTTTCGTTATGAGTTGGTGCTTGGTTTCCCGATGTTCTTTTGTTTAGTGCATTCGCCTTCTCTTAACCCTGAGAAACCACATACCGAAACTGAGGCA
Source organism: Schistocerca piceifrons (assembly GCF_021461385.2). Lineage (NCBI taxonomy): Eukaryota > Metazoa > Arthropoda > Insecta > Orthoptera > Acrididae > Schistocerca > Schistocerca piceifrons. The sequence goes on from NW_025728762.1 coordinate 3,295, forward strand.
CTGCCGGCTGTTCATAAGCAGTGCTCGATGCAGTTATTTCGCTTTTTATTCGTTGCCTTTAATATTCTTCTCATCAGTGGTGAGTGCTGCCTGCAGAAAGCGTTTATCTTGCGAATTCACGTGAAAGTTTGTGTTCCCTGTGAGGCGCACTACTTGGGATTAACTTGACTGCTCCAGCCAGGTGGCTCGTTGGTCTAGGGGTATGATTCCTGCTTTGGGTGCAGGAGGTCCCGGGTTCAAATCCCGGACGAGCCCTAGCGTTTTGTGCAAACTGATCGCACGTCAGTGGCTGAGTCAGCGCAAAAAGCTCGCCGTCAATATCAAATGAACTTCTTATTCGATGTGAGCAATTGACACTCTGGTCCGACGCGTTAAAAAAAAAAAAAAAAAAAAAAAAAAAGTGGCTGGGGTACCTGGCTCTCACCCAGGAGGCCGGGGTTCGATTCCCGGTACCGGAAATGCGCATTTTGTTGCTCCTCTTATGCGACTTGGCCCGACTTAGCTCGACTGACGCTACGCTGACGCTTGCAGAAAACTACGTTAAGTACGATTCGTGGTAACAAGTGACGGCGAGAGCGATGCGACACCTGTCCACCTCTTATCGAGGCACCTAACTGTGGTCAACAAAGCTGGAGGACTGCAAGACATTGCCACGGGGGCTGAATGCAGCTAACCACACTGCTTAGTGTCCTAACAGCGGAGACAGGTTCAAAAAAAAAAAAAAAAAAAAAAAAATGGGTATAATTCCTGCTTAGGGTGCAGGAGGTCCCGGGTTCAAATCCCGGACGAGCCCTCGCGTTTTGTGCAAACTGATCGCACGTCAGTGGCTGAGTCAGCGCAAAAAGCTCGCCGTCAATATCAAACGAATTTCTTATTCGACGTGAGCAATTGACACTCTGGTCCGACGCGTGAAGGCGATTACGAAGGTTTCGGGTACAGGTGGTAGCAGATGCAATTTCCCAATCTAAAAACGAAAAAAAATTAAAAAAAAAAAAAAAAAAAAAAAAAAGGGGGTATGATTCCTGCTTTGGGTGCAGGAGGTCCCGGGTTCAAATCCCGGACGAGCCCTGCCATTTTGACCGTGCTGAAGAGTAGGTGGAACTCAGCCCCGGTTGCAGCTCCTCAATGAAGAGTAGACGCCTGTTATAGCACGTGGATATAACAAGAATGCGGCACCAGTAAAGTACGTAGGTGGAATTCGGTAGAAAAGCAGACGGTAATTTTGCATGCAACGGAAAACAAGGTTGTCTTTGCGGGATATGTGCACCGTGAGTGGAGATTCAGCTTAATTGTGCGACAGTCTACCCTCATCTTACTAGCGACGGCAACAACCAAGGGGTGGCATGTAAGATTGAGCGTGGCTAAGAGTTTCTCATTATTAGTTAGCATCACACATTGACAGAGCTGTGACAAGGCGAGTAGGGTGAGCTCAGGAAAGCCAGTAGCAAGCGCACTTGAAGTAGCCCTGAAGAACCGGATTATAAATTTTGCCAGCCATAATGGAGCTAGGGGCGTTCTCAGTTACCAAATACCGGTGCAATAAGAGAGCAACAGTATTTGACCGTAAAATGACGCCCTATCCGTCTAGCATACGACATTGCTTGTCTCTGCATACGCGGACGTGAGGTCATCTCGGAAATGAAATCCGAAATATAGATTAAAATTGTTGTGTTCCCGCCCGGGATCGAACCGGGGACCTTCTGCGTGTATAGCAGACATGATAACCGCTACACCACGGAAACGACGGTTCTTTTCATGTACCACCCGGAGACTCGTAATAGCAACAGTTTGTCTTCTGTGTTAGCAAGGGCATCGGCTACGAGCTCCCTCCGATTCGTGAAGTTCCTGCAGTAAAAGACGTCGATGAAAACAATCCAACCGCGACAGACAGGGAGAACGCTGGCTGAGCTGCAGCCCTACATGGTGAGACCATCAAAGGTGGCGTCATTCACATGCAGTGCGTTTTCGGAACGAATAGGCTCGTTGGTCTAGGGGTATGATTCCTGCTTCGGGTGCAGGAGGTCCCGGGTTCAAATCCCGGACGAGCCCTTGCGTTTTGTACAACGGTGCGGTAACAAATCGCATGGCGGCGGCTGTTTCGCGCATTTCCAGGCCTCCAAGTCAGCGCTAAAATCCGACAACCAGTTCTGAAACCGTTTCATGTTTCATTTGAGCCATGTGCACCCTGCTGATGGAACGTTTGAAGTTGATTTAAATGGTCACAGTAGAGATCGTAGCAAGTGTCTTGCTGAGTGCGACGAAAACGGGTTTCCGCCCGCAATCGAGCCGGGGACCTTCTGCGTGTTAGGCACGGCGCCTGGGCTCGGCGGCAGCTGCTGCTCTTTCCTTCCTTACGAGATACCGTCGATTCGCGCAGTCGTTATTGCAAAAGATGTCACCAAAGGCAATCGCTTCGTTAGCGGCACGGTGCCTGGGCTCGGCGGCAGCTCTACATGGAGGCACCAGCAGCCCAGCCAGGCCGCCGCCGGCACCGGCGCGCCACAGCCCAAGGAGTCGGCGGCCGCCCTGCAATGCCCCTGCCGTTGCATATTCCACCCGCCTCATATCCTCCCCATGTCTGACTCACTACCCCAAATGACACTGCAGTGGACGTGCTTATTACTATCGCTTTTGGAAGAACCAAGGCGCAGTATTCTAGTGTCGAACCGGTACTGCAAATTGGGATTAAGCAAAAATTTATTGTGTGGTCGAGCGACAGCTTCGGCTCGCTCTTCCTACATGATCGCTTCTTGTGCGGAATAATTCCTAGCTCGCCGATGGCTTCAGAGTTGGTCTTCTCGAAGTTTTGCTTTCGCACTGCATTCCGCAATCTTTTCGTTATGAGTTGTGTGCTTCGGTTTCCCGACTTTCTTGTGTTTAGTGCGTTTGGCTTCTCTTAACCCTTAGCCACCGCTTGCCGAAATTTCCACACTATCATCTGTCGATCTGCAGAGCTCGATGAAGGCATCGCGGCCGTTCCTGAGCTCGTGGAACGGTCGAATCTGTAGTTGTTTCCAGATCTCTCCCACACAACGGCCTCCCAGAAGCTTGGATTACAGAAGTACGCCACTACTCCCAGCCGGAGATTCACGATTGAAAGCAGAATGACATGAGCTACACGCAGCTCCGATTTTTTTTTTGTGTCTGACCTACTTTGAAAGACTTTGTAGTCGATTTACTTACTACTATCGCTGTTGGAAACCAGGTGATAACCGCACAGTATTCTAGAGACGATGAGGTAATGAAAATTTAGAATAAGTAAAACAGTATCAAAAGAAGTTGTGTGGTGGAGCAGCACATGCAATTCACGCTTCCTAGATATTCGTTACTGCATAGAATAATTCTTTTGTCTGCGGCGTCTTCAGTATCCGTCTTCTGGAAATTTTGCTTGCAGTATATTGTGCAATCTTTTCGTTATGAGTTGGTGCTTGGTTTCCCGATGTTCTTTTGTTTAGTGCATTCGCCTTCTCTTAACCCTGAGAAACCACATACCGAAACTGAGGCACTGCCGGCTGTTCATAAGCAGTGCTCGATGCAGTTATTTCGCTTTTTATTCGTTGCCTTTAATATTCTTCTCATCAGTGGTGAGTGCTGCCTGCAGAAAGCGTTTATCTTGCGAATTCACGTGAAAGTTTGTGTTCCCTGTGAGGCGCACTACTTGGGATTAACTTGACTGCTCCAGCCAGGTGGCTCGTTGGTCTAGGGGTATGATTCCTGCTTTGGGTGCAGGAGGTCCCGGGTTCAAATCCCGGACGAGCCCTAGCGTTTTGTGCAAACTGATCGCACGTCAGTGGCTGAGTCAGCGCAAAAAGCTCGCCGTCAATATCAAATGAACTTCTTATTCGATGTGAGCAATTGACACTCTGGTCCGACGCGTTAAAAAAAAAAAAAAAAAAAAAAAAAAAAAAAGTGGCTGGGGTACCTGGCTCTTACCCAGGAGGCCGGGGTTCGATTCCCGGTACCGGAAATGCGCATTTTGTTGCTCCTCTTATGCGACTTGGCCCGACTTAGCTCGACTGACGCTTGCAGAAAACTACGTTAAGTACGATTCGTGGTAACAAGTGACGGCGAGAGCGATGCGACACCTGTCCACCTCTTATCGAGGCACCTAACTGTGGTCAACAAAGCTGGAGGACTGCAAGACATTGCCACGGGGGCTGAATGCAGCTAACCACACTGCTTAGTGTCCTAACAGCGGAGACAGGTTCAAAAAAAAAAAAAAAAAAAAAAAATGGGTATAATTCCTGCTTAGGGTGCAGGAGGTCCCGGGTTCAAATCCCGGACGAGCCCTCGCGTTTTGTGCAAACTGATCGCACGTCAGTGGCTGAGTCAGCGCAAAAAGCTCGCCGTCAATATCAAACGAATTTCTTATTCGACGTGAGCAATTGACACTCTGGTCCGACGCGTGAAGGCGATTACGAAGGTTTCGGGTACAGGTGGTAGCAGATGCAATTTCCCAATCTAAAAACGAAAAAAAATTAAAAAAAAAAAAAAAAAAAAAAAAAGGGGGTATGATTCCTGCTTTGGGTGCAGGAGGTCCCGGGTTCAAATCCCGGACGAGCCCTGCCATTTTGACCGTGCTGAAGAGTAGGTGGAACTCAGCCCCGGTTGCAGCTCCTCAATGAAGAGTAGACGCCTGTTATAGCACGTGGATATAACAAGAATGCGGCACCAGTAAAGTACGTAGGTGGAATTCGGTAGAAAAGCAGACGGTAATTTTGCATGCAACGGAAAACAAGGTTGTCTTTGCGGGATATGTGCACCGTGAGTGGAGATTCAGCTTAATTGTGCGACAGTCTACCCTCATCTTACTAGCGACGGCAACAACCAAGGGGTGGCATGTAAGATTGAGCGTGGCTAAGAGTTTCTCATTATTAGTTAGCATCACACATTGACAGAGCTGTGACAAGGCGAGTAGGGTGAGCTCAGGAAAGCCAGTAGCAAGCGCACTTGAAGTAGCCCTGAAGAACCGGATTATAAATTTTGCCAGCCATAATGGAGCTAGGGGCGTTCTCAGTTACCAAATACCGGTGCAATAAGAGAGCAACAGTATTTGACCGTAAAATGACGCCCTATCCGTCTAGCATACGACATTGCTTGTCTCTGCATACGCGGACGTGAGGTCATCTCGGAAATGAAATCCGAAATATAGATTAAAATTGTTGTGTTCCCGCCCGGGATCGAACCGGGGACCTTCTGCGTGTATAGCAGACATGATAACCGCTACACCACGGAAACGACGGTTCTTTTCATGTACCACCCGGAGACTCGTAATAGCAACAGTTTGTCTTCTGTGTTAGCAAGGGCATCGGCTACGAGCTCCCTCCGATTCGTGAAGTTCCTGCAGTAAAAGACGTCGATGAAAACAATCCAACCGCGACAGACAGGGAGAACGCTGGCTGAGCTGCAGCCCTACATGGTGAGACCATCAAAGGTGGCGTCATTCACATGCAGTGCGTTTTCGGAACGAATAGGCTCGTTGGTCTAGGGGTATGATTCCTGCTTCGGGTGCAGGAGGTCCCGGGTTCAAATCCCGGACGAGCCCTTGCGTTTTGTACAACGGTGCGGTAACAAATCGCATGGCGGCGGCTGTTTCGCGCATTTCCAGGCCTCCAAGTCAGCGCTAAAATCCGACAACCAGTTCTGAAACCGTTTCATGTTTCATTTGAGCCATGTGCACCCTGCTGATGGAACGTTTGAAGTTGATTTAAATGGTCACAGTAGAGATCGTAGCAAGTGTCTTGCTGAGTGCGACGAAAACGGGTTTCCGCCCGCAATCGAGCCGGGGACCTTCTGCGTGTTAGGCACGGCGCCTGGGCTCGGCGGCAGCTGCTGCTCTTTCCTTCCTTACGAGATACCGTCGATTCGCGCAGTCGTTATTGCAAAAGATGTCACCAAAGGCAATCGCTTCGTTAGCGGCACGGTGCCTGGGCTCGGCGGCAGCTCTACATGGAGGCACCAGCAGCCCAGCCAGGCCGCCGCCGGCACCGGCGCGCCACAGCCCAAGGAGTCGGCGGCCGCCCTGCAATGCCCCTGCCGTTGCATATTCCACCCGCCTCATATCCTCCCCATGTCTGACTCACTACCCCAAATGACACTGCAGTGGACGTGCTTATTACTATCGCTTTTGGAAGAACCAAGGCGCAGTATTCTAGTGTCGAACCGGTACTGCAAATTGGGATTAAGCAAAAATTTATTGTGTGGTCGAGCGACAGCTTCGGCTCGCTCTTCCTACATGATCGCTTCTTGTGCGGAATAATTCCTAGCTCGCCGATGGCTTCAGAGTTGGTCTTCTCGAAGTTTTGCTTTCGCACTGCATTCCGCAATCTTTTCGTTATGAGTTGTGTGCTTCGGTTTCCCGACTTTCTTGTGTTTAGTGCGTTTGGCTTCTCTTAACCCTTAGCCACCGCTTGCCGAAATTTCCACACTATCATCTGTCGATCTGCAGAGCTCGATGAAGGCATCGCGGCCGTTCCTGAGCTCGTGGAACGGTCGAATCTGTAGTTGTTTCCAGATCTCTCCCACACAACGGCCTCCCAGAAGCTTGGATTACAGAAGTACGCCACTACTCCCAGCCGGAGATTCACGATTGAAAGCAGAATGACATGAGCTACACGCAGCTCCGATTTTTTTTTTGTGTCTGACCTACTTTGAAAGACTTTGTAGTCGATTTACTTACTACTATCGCTGTTGGAAACCAGGTGATAACCGCACAGTATTCTAGAGACGATGAGGTAATGAAAATTTAGAATAAGTAAAACAGTATCAAAAGAAGTTGTGTGGTGGAGCAGCACATGCAATTCACGCTTCCTAGATATTCGTTACTGCATAGAATAATTCTTTTGTCTGCGGCGTCTTCAGTATCCGTCTTCTGGAAATTTTGCTTGCAGTATATTGTGCAATCTTTTCGTTATGAGTTGGTGCTTGGTTTCCCGATGTTCTTTTGTTTAGTGCATTCGCCTTCTCTTAACCCTGAGAAACCACATACCGAAACTGAGGCACTGCCGGCTGTTCATAAGCAGTGCTCGATGCAGTTATTTCGCTTTTTATTCGTTGCCTTTAATATTCTTCTCATCAGTGGTGAGTGCTGCCTGCAGAAAGCGTTTATCTTGCGAATTCACGTGAAAGTTTGTGTTCCCTGTGAGGCGCACTACTTGGGATTAACTTGACTGCTCCAGCCAGGTGGCTCGTTGGTCTAGGGGTATGATTCCTGCTTTGGGTGCAGGAGGTCCCGGGTTCAAATCCCGGACGAGCCCTAGCGTTTTGTGCAAACTGATCGCACGTCAGTGGCTGAGTCAGCGCAAAAAGCTCGCCGTCAATATCAAATGAACTTCTTATTCGATGTGAGCAATTGACACTCTGGTCCGACGCGTTAAAAAAAAAAAAAAAAAAAAAAAAAAAAAAAGTGGCTGGGGTACCTGGCTCTCACCCAGGAGGCCGGGGTTCGATTCCCGGTACCGGAAATGCGCATTTTGTTGCTCCTCTTATGCGACTTGGCCCGACTTAGCTCGACTGACGCTACGCTGACGCTTGCAGAAAACTACGTTAAGTACGATTCGTGGTAACAAGTGACGGCGAGAGCGATGCGACACCTGTCCACCTCTTATCGAGGCACCTAACTGTGGTCAACAAAGCTGGAGGACTGCAAGACATTGCCACGGGGGCTGAATGCAGCTAACCACACTGCTTAGTGTCCTAACAGCGGAGACAGGTTCAAAAAAAAAAAAAAAAAAAAAAATGGGTATAATTCCTGCTTAGGGTGCAGGAGGTCCCGGGTTCAAATCCCGGACGAGCCCTCGCGTTTTGTGCAAACTGATCGCACGTCAGTGGCTGAGTCAGCGCAAAAAGCTCGCCGTCAATATCAAACGAATTTCTTATTCGACGTGAGCAATTGACACTCTGGTCCGACGCGTGAAGGCGATTACGAAGGTTTCGGGTACAGGTGGTAGCAGATGCAATTTCCCAATCTAAAAACGAAAAAAAATTAAAAAAAAAAAAAAAAAAAAAAAAGGGGGTATGATTCCTGCTTTGGGTGCAGGAGGTCCCGGGTTCAAATCCCGGACGAGCCCTGCCATTTTGACCGTGCTGAAGAGTAGGTGGAACTCAGCCCCGGTTGCAGCTCCTCAATGAAGAGTAGACGCCTGTTATAGCACGTGGATATAACAAGAATGCGGCACCAGTAAAGTACGTAGGTGGAATTCGGTAGAAAAGCAGACGGTAATTTTGCATGCAACGGAAAACAAGGTTGTCTTTGCGGGATATGTGCACCGTGAGTGGAGATTCAGCTTAATTGTGCGACAGTCTACCCTCATCTTACTAGCGACGGCAACAACCAAGGGGTGGCATGTAAGATTGAGCGTGGCTAAGAGTTTCTCATTATTAGTTAGCATCACACATTGACAGAGCTGTGACAAGGCGAGTAGGGTGAGCTCAGGAAAGCCAGTAGCAAGCGCACTTGAAGTAGCCCTGAAGAACCGGATTATAAATTTTGCCAGCCATAATGGAGCTAGGGGCGTTCTCAGTTACCAAATACCGGTGCAATAAGAGAGCAACAGTATTTGACCGTAAAATGACGCCCTATCCGTCTAGCATACGACATTGCTTGTCTCTGCATACGCGGACGTGAGGTCATCTCGGAAATGAAATCCGAAATATAGATTAAAATTGTTGTGTTCCCGCCCGGGATCGAACCGGGGACCTTCTGCGTGTATAGCAGACATGATAACCGCTACACCACGGAAACGACGGTTCTTTTCATGTACCACCCGGAGACTCGTAATAGCAACAGTTTGTCTTCTGTGTTAGCAAGGGCATCGGCTACGAGCTCCCTCCGATTCGTGAAGTTCCTGCAGTAAAAGACGTCGATGAAAACAATCCAACCGCGACAGACAGGGAGAACGCTGGCTGAGCTGCAGCCCTACATGGTGAGACCATCAAAGGTGGCGTCATTCACATGCAGTGCGTTTTCGGAACGAATAGGCTCGTTGGTCTAGGGGTATGATTCCTGCTTCGGGTGCAGGAGGTCCCGGGTTCAAATCCCGGACGAGCCCTTGCGTTTTGTACAACGGTGCGGTAACAAATCGCATGGCGGCGGCTGTTTCGCGCATTTCCAGGCCTCCAAGTCAGCGCTAAAATCCGACAACCAGTTCTGAAACCGTTTCATGTTTCATTTGAGCCATGTGCACCCTGCTGATGGAACGTTTGAAGTTGATTTAAATGGTCACAGTAGAGATCGTAGCAAGTGTCTTGCTGAGTGCGACGAAAACGGGTTTCCGCCCGCAATCGAGCCGGGGACCTTCTGCGTGTTAGGCACGGCGCCTGGGCTCGGCGGCAGCTGCTGCTCTTTCCTTCCTTACGAGATACCGTCGATTCGCGCAGTCGTTATTGCAAAAGATGTCACCAAAGGCAATCGCTTCGTTAGCGGCACGGTGCCTGGGCTCGGCGGCAGCTCTACATGGAGGCACCAGCAGCCCAGCCAGGCCGCCGCCGGCACCGGCGCGCCACAGCCCAAGGAGTCGGCGGCCGCCCTGCAATGCCCCTGCCGTTGCATATTCCACCCGCCTCATATCCTCCCCATGTCTGACTCACTACCCCAAATGACACTGCAGTGGACGTGCTTATTACTATCGCTTTTGGAAGAACCAAGGCGCAGTATTCTAGTGTCGAACCGGTACTGCAAATTGGGATTAAGCAAAAATTTATTGTGTGGTCGAGCGACAGCTTCGGCTCGCTCTTCCTACATGATCGCTTCTTGTGCGGAATAATTCCTAGCTCGCCGATGGCTTCAGAGTTGGTCTTCTCGAAGTTTTGCTTTCGCACTGCATTCCGCAATCTTTTCGTTATGAGTTGTGTGCTTCGGTTTCCCGACTTTCTTGTGTTTAGTGCGTTTGGCTTCTCTTAACCCTTAGCCACCGCTTGCCGAAATTTCCACACTATCATCTGTCGATCTGCAGAGCTCGATGAAGGCATCGCGGCCGTTCCTGAGCTCGTGGAACGGTCGAATCTGTAGTTGTTTCCAGATCTCTCCCACACAACGGCCTCCCAGAAGCTTGGATTACAGAAGTACGCCACTACTCCCAGCCGGAGATTCACGATTGAAAGCAGAATGACATGAGCTACACGCAGCTCCGATTTTTTTTTTGTGTCTGACCTACTTTGAAAGACTTTGTAGTCGATTTACTTACTACTATCGCTGTTGGAAACCAGGTGATAACCGCACAGTATTCTAGAGACGATGAGGTAATGAAAATTTAGAATAAGTAAAACAGTATCAAAAGAAGTTGTGTGGTGGAGCAGCACATGCAATTCACGCTTCCTAGATATTCGTTACTGCATAGAATAATTCTTTTGTCTGCGGCGTCTTCAGTATCCGTCTTCTGGAAATTTTGCTTGCAGTATATTGTGCAATCTTTTCGTTATGAGTTGGTGCTTGGTTTCCCGATGTTCTTTTGTTTAGTGCATTCGCCTTCTCTTAACCCTGAGAAACCACATACCGAAACTGAGGCACTGCCGGCTGTTCATAAGCAGTGCTCGATGCAGTTATTTCGCTTTTTATTCGTTGCCTTTAATATTCTTCTCATCAGTGGTGAGTGCTGCCTGCAGAAAGCGTTTATCTTGCGAATTCACGTGAAAGTTTGTGTTCCCTGTGAGGCGCACTACTTGGGATTAACTTGACTGCTCCAGCCAGGTGGCTCGTTGGTCTAGGGGTATGATTCCTGCTTTGGGTGCAGGAGGTCCCGGGTTCAAATCCCGGACGAGCCCTAGCGTTTTGTGCAAACTGATCGCACGTCAGTGGCTGAGTCAGCGCAAAAAGCTCGCCGTCAATATCAAATGAACTTCTTATTCGATGTGAGCAATTGACACTCTGGTCCGACGCGTTAAAAAAAAAAAAAAAAAAAAAAAAAAAAAAAGTGGCTGGGGTACCTGGCTCTCACCCAGGAGGCCGGGGTTCGATTCCCGGTACCGGAAATGCGCATTTTGTTGCTCCTCTTATGCGACTTGGCCCGACTTAGCTCGACTGACGCTACGCTGACGCTTGCAGAAAACTACGTTAAGTACGATTCGTGGTAACAAGTGACGGCGAGAGCGATGCGACACCTGTCCACCTCTTATCGAGGCACCTAACTGTGGTCAACAAAGCTGGAGGACTGCAAGACATTGCCACGGGGGCTGAATGCAGCTAACCACACTGCTTAGTGTCCTAACAGCGGAGACAGGTTCAAAAAAAAAAAAAAAAAAAAAAATGGGTATAATTCCTGCTTAGGGTGCAGGAGGTCCCGGGTTCAAATCCCGGACGAGCCCTCGCGTTTTGTGCAAACTGATCGCACGTCAGTGGCTGAGTCAGCGCAAAAAGCTCGCCGTCAATATCAAACGAATTTCTTATTCGACGTGAGCAATTGACACTCTGGTCCGACGCGTGAAGGCGATTACGAAGGTTTCGGGTACAGGTGGTAGCAGATGCAATTTCCCAATCTAAAAACGAAAAAAAATTAAAAAAAAAAAAAAAAAAAAAAAAAGGGGGTATGATTCCTGCTTTGGGTGCAGGAGGTCCCGGGTTCAAATCCCGGACGAGCCCTGCCATTTTGACCGTGCTGAAGAGTAGGTGGAACTCAGCCCCGGTTGCAGCTCCTCAATGAAGAGTAGACGCCTGTTATAGCACGTGGATATAACAAGAATGCGGCACCAGTAAAGTACGTAGGTGGAATTCGGTAGAAAAGCAGACGGTAATTTTGCATGCAACGGAAAACAAGGTTGTCTTTGCGGGATATGTGCACCGTGAGTGGAGATTCAGCTTAATTGTGCGACAGTCTACCCTCATCTTACTAGCGACGGCAACAACCAAGGGGTGGCATGTAAGATTGAGCGTGGCTAAGAGTTTCTCATTATTAGTTAGCATCACACATTGACAGAGCTGTGACAAGGCGAGTAGGGTGAGCTCAGGAAAGCCAGTAGCAAGCGCACTTGAAGTAGCCCTGAAGAACCGGATTATAAATTTTGCCAGCCATAATGGAGCTAGGGGCGTTCTCAGTTACCAAATACCGGTGCAATAAGAGAGCAACAGTATTTGACCGTAAAATGACGCCCTATCCGTCTAGCATACGACATTGCTTGTCTCTGCATACGCGGACGTGAGGTCATCTCGGAAATGAAATCCGAAATATAGATTAAAATTGTTGTGTTCCCGCCCGGGATCGAACCGGGGACCTTCTGCGTGTATAGCAGACATGATAACCGCTACACCACGGAAACGACGGTTCTTTTCATGTACCACCCGGAGACTCGTAATAGCAACAGTTTGTCTTCTGTGTTAGCAAGGGCATCGGCTACGAGCTCCCTCCGATTCGTGAAGTTCCTGCAGTAAAAGACGTCGATGAAAACAATCCAACCGCGACAGACAGGGAGAACGCTGGCTGAGCTGCAGCCCTACATGGTGAGACCATCAAAGGTGGCGTCATTCACATGCAGTGCGTTTTCGGAACGAATAGGCTCGTTGGTCTAGGGGTATGATTCCTGCTTCGGGTGCAGGAGGTCCCGGGTTCAAATCCCGGACGAGCCCTTGCGTTTTGTACAACGGTGCGGTAACAAATCGCATGGCGGCGGCTGTTTCGCGCATTTCCAGGCCTCCAAGTCAGCGCTAAAATCCGACAACCAGTTCTGAAACCGTTTCATGTTTCATTTGAGCCATGTGCACCCTGCTGATGGAACGTTTGAAGTTGATTTAAATGGTCACAGTAGAGATCGTAGCAAGTGTCTTGCTGAGTGCGACGAAAACGGGTTTCCGCCCGCAATCGAGCCGGGGACCTTCTGCGTGTTAGGCACGGCGCCTGGGCTCGGCGGCAGCTGCTGCTCTTTCCTTCCTTACGAGATACCGTCGATTCGCGCAGTCGTTATTGCAAAAGATGTCACCAAAGGCAATCGCTTCGTTAGCGGCACGGTGCCTGGGCTCGGCGGCAGCTCTACATGGAGGCACCAGCAGCCCAGCCAGGCCGCCGCCGGCACCGGCGCGCCACAGCCCAAGGAGTCGGCGGCCGCCCTGCAATGCCCCTGCCGTTGCATATTCCACCCGCCTCATATCCTCCCCATGTCTGACTCACTACCCCAAATGACACTGCAGTGGACGTGCTTATTACTATCGCTTTTGGAAGAACCAAGGCGCAGTATTCTAGTGTCGAACCGGTACTGCAAATTGGGATTAAGCAAAAATTTATTGTGTGGTCGAGCGACAGCTTCGGCTCGCTCTTCCTACATGATCGCTTCTTGTGCGGAATAATTCCTAGCTCGCCGATGGCTTCAGAGTTGGTCTTCTCGAAGTTTTGCTTTCGCACTGCATTCCGCAATCTTTTCGTTATGAGTTGTGTGCTTCGGTTTCCCGACTTTCTTGTGTTTAGTGCGTTTGGCTTCTCTTAACCCTTAGCCACCGCTTGCCGAAATTTCCACACTATCATCTGTCGATCTGCAGAGCTCGATGAAGGCATCGCGGCCGTTCCTGAGCTCGTGGAACGGTCGAATCTGTAGTTGTTTCCAGATCTCTCCCACACAACGGCCTCCCAGAAGCTTGGATTACAGAAGTACGCCACTACTCCCAGCCGGAGATTCACGATTGAAAGCAGAATGACATGAGCTACACGCAGCTCCGATTTTTTTTTTGTGTCTGACCTACTTTGAAAGACTTTGTAGTCGATTTACTTACTACTATCGCTGTTGGAAACCAGGTGATAACCGCACAGTATTCTAGAGACGATGAGGTAATGAAAATTTAGAATAAGTAAAACAGTATCAAAAGAAGTTGTGTGGTGGAGCAGCACATGCAATTCACGCTTCCTAGATATTCGTTACTGCATAGAATAATTCTTTTGTCTGCGGCGTCTTCAGTATCCGTCTTCTGGAAATTTTGCTTGCAGTATATTGTGCAATCTTTTCGTTATGAGTTGGTGCTTGGTTTCCCGATGTTCTTTTGTTTAGTGCATTCGCCTTCTCTTAACCCTGAGAAACCACATACCGAAACTGAGGCACTGCCGGCTGTTCATAAGCAGTGCTCGATGCAGTTATTTCGCTTTTTATTCGTTGCCTTTAATATTCTTCTCATCAGTGGTGAGTGCTGCCTGCAGAAAGCGTTTATCTTGCGAATTCACGTGAAAGTTTGTGTTCCCTGTGAGGCGCACTACTTGGGATTAACTTGACTGCTCCAGCCAGGTGGCTCGTTGGTCTAGGGGTATGATTCCTGCTTTGGGTGCAGGAGGTCCCGGGTTCAAATCCCGGACGAGCCCTAGCGTTTTGTGCAAACTGATCGCACGTCAGTGGCTGAGTCAGCGCAAAAAGCTCGCCGTCAATATCAAATGAACTTCTTATTCGATGTGAGCAATTGACACTCTGGTCCGACGCGTTAAAAAAAAAAAAAAAAAAAAAAAAAAAAAAGTGGCTGGGGTACCTGGCTCTCACCCAGGAGGCCGGGGTTCGATTCCCGGTACCGGAAATGCGCATTTTGTTGCTCCTCTTATGCGACTTGGCCCGACTTAGCTCGACTGACGCTACGCTGACGCTTGCAGAAAACTACGTTAAGTACGATTCGTGGTAACAAGTGACGGCGAGAGCGATGCGACACCTGTCCACCTCTTATCGAGGCACCTAACTGTGGTCAACAAAGCTGGAGGACTGCAAGACATTGCCACGGGGGCTGAATGCAGCTAACCACACTGCTTAGTGTCCTAACAGCGGAGACAGGTTCAAAAAAAAAAAAAAAAAAAAAAATGGGTATAATTCCTGCTTAGGGTGCAGGAGGTCCCGGGTTCAAATCCCGGACGAGCCCTCGCGTTTTGTGCAAACTGATCGCACGTCAGTGGCTGAGTCAGCGCAAAAAGCTCGCCGTCAATATCAAACGAATTTCTTATTCGACGTGAGCAATTGACACTCTGGTCCGACGCGTGAAGGCGATTACGAAGGTTTCGGGTACAGGTGGTAGCAGATGCAATTTCCCAATCTAAAAACGAAAAAAAATTAAAAAAAAAAAAAAAAAAAAAAGGGGGTATGATTCCTGCTTTGGGTGCAGGAGGTCCCGGGTTCAAATCCCGGACGAGCCCTGCCATTTTGACCGTGCTGAAGAGTAGGTGGAACTCAGCCCCGGTTGCAGCTCCTCAATGAAGAGTAGACGCCTGTTATAGCACGTGGATATAACAAGAATGCGGCACCAGTAAAGTACGTAGGTGGAATTCGGTAGAAAAGCAGACGGTAATTTTGCATGCAACGGAAAACAAGGTTGTCTTTGCGGGATATGTGCACCGTGAGTGGAGATTCAGCTTAATTGTGCGACAGTCTACCCTCATCTTACTAGCGACGGCAACAACCAAGGGGTGGCATGTAAGATTGAGCGTGGCTAAGAGTTTCTCATTATTAGTTAGCATCACACTTTGACAGAGCTGTGACAAGGCGAGTAGGGTGAGCTCAGGAAAGCCAGTAGCAAGCGCACTTGAAGTAGCCCTGAAGAACCGGATTATAAATTTTGCCAGCCATAATGGAGCTAGGGGCGTTCTCAGTTACCAAATACCGGTGCAATAAGAGAGCAACAGTATTTGACCGTAAAATGACGCCCTATCCGTCTAGCATACGACATTGCTTGTCTCTGCATACGCGGACGTCAGGTCATCTCGGAAATGAAATCCGAAATATAGATTAAAATTGTTGTGTTCCCGCCCGGGATCGAACCGGGGACCTTCTGCGTGTAAAGCAGAGGTGATAACCGCTACACCACGGAAACGACGGTTCTTTTCATGTACCACCCGGAGACTCGTAATAGCAACAGTTTGTCTTCTGTGTTAGCAAGGGCATCGGCTACGAGCTCCCTCCGATTCGTGAAGTTCCTGTAGTAAAAGACGTCGATGGAAACAATCCAACCGCGACAGACAGGGAGAACGCTGGCTGAGCTGCAGCCCTACATGGTGAGACCATCAAAGGTGGCGTCATTCACATGCAGTGCGTTTTCGGAACGAATAGGCTCGTTGGTCTAGGGGTATGATTCCTGCTTCGGGTGCAGGAGGTCCCGGGTTCAAATCCCGGACGAGCCCTTGCGTTTTGTACAACGGTGCGGTAACAAATCGCATGGCGGCGGCTGTTTCGCGCATTTCCAGGCCTCCAAGTCAGCGCTAAAATCCGACAACCAGTTCTGAAACCGTTTCATGTTTCATTTGAGCCATGTGCACCCTGCTGATGGAACGTTTGAAGTTGATTTAAATGGTCACAGTAGAGATCGTAGCAAGTGTCTTGCTGAGTGCGACGAAAACGGGTTTCCGCCCGCAATCGAGCCGGGGACCTTCTGCGTGTTAGGCACGGCGCCTGGGCTCGGCGGCAGCTGCTGCTCTTTCCTTCCTTACGAGATACCGTCGATTCGCGCAGTCGTTATTGCAAAAGATGTCACCAAAGGCAATCGCTTCGTTAGCGGCACGGTGCCTGGGCTCGGCGGCAGCTCTACATGGAGGCACCAGCAGCCCAGCCAGGCCGCCGCCGGCACCGGCGCGCCACAGCCCAAGGAGTCGGCGGCCGCCCTGCAATGCCCCTGCCGTTGCATATTCCACCCGCCTCATATCCTCCCCATGTCTGACTCACTACCCCAAATGACACTGCAGTGGACGTGCTTATTACTATCGCTTTTGGAAGAACCAAGGCGCAGTATTCTAGTGTCGAACCGGTACTGCAAATTGGGATTAAGCAAAAATTTATTGTGTGGTCGAGCGACAGCTTCGGCTCGCTCTTCCTACATGATCGCTTCTTGTGCGGAATAATTCCTAGCTCGCCGATGGCTTCAGAGTTGGTCTTCTCGAAGTTTTGCTTTCGCACTGCATTCCGCAATCTTTTCGTTATGAGTTGTGTGCTTCGGTTTCCCGACTTTCTTGTGTTTAGTGCGTTTGGCTTCTCTTAACCCTTAGCCACCGCTTGCCGAAATTTCCACACTATCATCTGTCGATCTGCAGAGCTCGATGAAGGCATCGCGGCCGTTCCTGAGCTCGTGGAACGGTCGAATCTGTAGTTGTTTCCAGATCTCTCCCACACAACGGCCTCCCAGAAGCTTGGATTACAGAAGTACGCCACTACTCCCAGCCGGAGATTCACGATTGAAAGCAGAATGACATGAGCTACACGCAGCTCCGATTTTTTTTTTGTGTCTGACCTACTTTGAAAGACTTTGTAGTCGATTTACTTACTACTATCGCTGTTGGAAACCAGGTGATAACCGCACAGTATTCTAGAGACGATGAGGTAATGAAAATTTAGAATAAGTAAAACAGTATCAAAAGAAGTTGTGTGGTGGAGCAGCACATGCAATTCACGCTTCCTAGATATTCGTTACTGCATAGAATAATTCTTTTGTCTGCGGCGTCTTCAGTATCCGTCTTCTGGAAATTTTGCTTGCAGTATATTGTGCAATCTTTTCGTTATGAGTTGGTGCTTGGTTTCCCGATGTTCTTTTGTTTAGTGCATTCGCCTTCTCTTAACCCTGAGAAACCACATACCGAAACTGAGGCACTGCCGGCTGTTCATAAGCAGTGCTCGATGCAGTTATTTCGCTTTTTATTCGTTGCCTTTAATATTCTTCTCATCAGTGGTGAGTGCTGCCTGCAGAAAGCGTTTATCTTGCGAATTCACGTGAAAGTTTGTGTTCCCTGTGAGGCGCACTACTTGGGATTAACTTGACTGCTCCAGCCAGGTGGCTCGTTGGTCTAGGGGTATGATTCCTGCTTTGGGTGCAGGAGGTCCCGGGTTCAAATCCCGGACGAGCCCTAGCGTTTTGTGCAAACTGATCGCACGTCAGTGGCTGAGTCAGCGCAAAAAGCTCGCCGTCAATATCAAATGAACTTCTTATTCGATGTGAGCAATTGACACTCTGGTCCGACGCGTTAAAAAAAAAAAAAAAAAAAAAAAAAAAAAAGTGGCTGGGGTACCTGGCTCTCACCCAGGAGGCCGGGGTTCGATTCCCGGTACCGGAAATGCGCATTTTGTTGCTCCTCTTATGCGACTTGGCCCGACTTAGCTCGACTGACGCTACGCTGACGCTTGCAGAAAACTACGTTAAGTACGATTCGTGGTAACAAGTGACGGCGAGAGCGATGCGACACCTGTCCACCTCTTATCGAGGCACCTAACTGTGGTCAACAAAGCTGGAGGACTGCAAGACATTGCCACGGGGGCTGAATGCAGCTAACCACACTGCTTAGTGTCCTAACAGCGGAGACAGGTTCAAAAAAAAAAAAAAAAAAAAAAAAAATGGGTATAATTCCTGCTTAGGGTGCAGGAGGTCCCGGGTTCAAATCCCGGACGAGCCCTCGCGTTTTGTGCAAACTGATCGCACGTCAGTGGCTGAGTCAGCGCAAAAAGCTCGCCGTCAATATCAAACGAATTTCTTATTCGACGTGAGCAATTGACACTCTGGTCCGACGCGTGAAGGCGATTACGAAGGTTTCGGGTACAGGTGGTAGCAGATGCAATTTCCCAATCTAAAAACGAAAAAAAATTAAAAAAAAAAAAAAAAAAAAAAGGGGGTATGATTCCTGCTTTGGGTGCAGGAGGTCCCGGGTTCAAATCCCGGACGAGCCCTGCCATTTTGACCGTGCTGAAGAGTAGGTGGAACTCAGCCCCGGTTGCAGCTCCTCAATGAAGAGTAGACGCCTGTTATAGCACGTGGATATAACAAGAATGCGGCACCAGTAAAGTACGTAGGTGGAATTCGGTAGAAAAGCAGACGGTAATTTTGCATGCAACGGAAAACAAGGTTGTCTTTGCGGGATATGTGCACCGTGAGTGGAGATTCAGCTTAATTGTGCGACAGTCTACCCTCATCTTACTAGCGACGGCAACAACCAAGGGGTGGCATGTAAGATTGAGCGTGGCTAAGAGTTTCTCATTATTAGTTAGCATCACACTTTGACAGAGCTGTGACAAGGCGAGTAGGGTGAGCTCAGGAAAGCCAGTAGCAAGCGCACTTGAAGTAGCCCTG
This sequence comes from Schistocerca piceifrons, assembly GCF_021461385.2. Classification (NCBI taxonomy): domain Eukaryota; kingdom Metazoa; phylum Arthropoda; class Insecta; order Orthoptera; family Acrididae; genus Schistocerca; species Schistocerca piceifrons. Next base: position 22,277 of record NW_025728762.1, read on the forward strand.
AAGAACCGGATTATAAATTTTGCCAGCCATAATGGAGCTAGGGGCGTTCTCAGTTACCAAATACCGGTGCAATAAGAGAGCAACAGTATTTGACCGTAAAATGACGCCCTATCCGTCTAGCATACGACATTGCTTGTCTCTGCATACGCGGACGTCAGGTCATCTCGGAAATGAAATCCGAAATATAGATTAAAATTGTTGTGTTCCCGCCCGGGATCGAACCGGGGACCTTCTGCGTGTAAAGCAGACGTGATAACCGCTACACCACGGAAACGACGGTTCTTTTCATGTACCACCCGGAGACTCGTAATAGCAACAGTTTGTCTTCTGTGTTAGCAAGGGCATCGGCTACGAGCTCCCTCCGATTCGTGAAGTTCCTGTAGTAAAAGACGTCGATGGAAACAATCCAACCGCGACAGACAGGGAGAACGCTGGCTGAGCTGCAGCCCTACATGGTGAGACCATCAAAGGTGGCGTCATTCACATGCAGTGCGTTTTCGGAACGAATAGGCTCGTTGGTCTAGGGGTATGATTCCTGCTTCGGGTGCAGGAGGTCCCGGGTTCAAATCCCGGACGAGCCCTTGCGTTTTGTACAACGGTGCGGTAACAAATCGCATGGCGGCGGCTGTTTCGCGCATTTCCAGGCCTCCAAGTCAGCGCTAAAATCCGACAACCAGTTCTGAAACCGTTTCATGTTTCATTTGAGCCATGTGCACCCTGCTGATGGAACGTTTGAAGTTGATTTAAATGGTCACAGTAGAGATCGTAGCAAGTGTCTTGCTGAGTGCGACGAAAACGGGTTTCCGCCCGCAATCGAGCCGGGGACCTTCTGCGTGTTAGGCACGGCGCCTGGGCTCGGCGGCAGCTGCTGCTCTTTCCTTCCTTACGAGATACCGTCGATTCGCGCAGTCGTTATTGCAAAAGATGTCACCAAAGGCAATCGCTTCGTTAGCGGCACGGTGCCTGGGCTCGGCGGCAGCTCTACATGGAGGCACCAGCAGCCCAGCCAGGCCGCCGCCGGCACCGGCGCGCCACAGCCCAAGGAGTCGGCGGCCGCCCTGCAATGCCCCTGCCGTTGCATATTCCACCCGCCTCATATCCTCCCCATGTCTGACTCACTACCCCAAATGACACTGCAGTGGACGTGCTTATTACTATCGCTTTTGGAAGAACCAAGGCGCAGTATTCTAGTGTCGAACCGGTACTGCAAATTGGGATTAAGCAAAAATTTATTGTGTGGTCGAGCGACAGCTTCGGCTCGCTCTTCCTACATGATCGCTTCTTGTGCGGAATAATTCCTAGCTCGCCGATGGCTTCAGAGTTGGTCTTCTCGAAGTTTTGCTTTCGCACTGCATTCCGCAATCTTTTCGTTATGAGTTGTGTGCTTCGGTTTCCCGACTTTCTTGTGTTTAGTGCGTTTGGCTTCTCTTAACCCTTAGCCACCGCTTGCCGAAATTTCCACACTATCATCTGTCGATCTGCAGAGCTCGATGAAGGCATCGCGGCCGTTCCTGAGCTCGTGGAACGGTCGAATCTGTAGTTGTTTCCAGATCTCTCCCACACAACGGCCTCCCAGAAGCTTGGATTACAGAAGTACGCCACTACTCCCAGCCGGAGATTCACGATTGAAAGCAGAATGACATGAGCTACACGCAGCTCCGATTTTTTTTTTTTGTGTCTGACCTACTTTGAAAGACTTTGTAGTCGATTTACTTACTACTATCGCTGTTGGAAACCAGGTGATAACCGCACAGTATTCTAGAGACGATGAGGTAATGAAAATTTAGAATAAGTAAAACAGTATCAAAAGAAGTTGTGTGGTGGAGCAGCACATGCAATTCACGCTTCCTAGATATTCGTTACTGCATAGAATAATTCTTTTGTCTGCGGCGTCTTCAGTATCCGTCTTCTGGAAATTTTGCTTGCAGTATATTGTGCAATCTTTTCGTTATGAGTTGGTGCTTGGTTTCCCGATGTTCTTTTGTTTAGTGCATTCGCCTTCTCTTAACCCTGAGAAACCACATACCGAAACTGAGGCACTGCCGGCTGTTCATAAGCAGTGCTCGATGCAGTTATTTCGCTTTTTATTCGTTGCCTTTAATATTCTTCTCATCAGTGGTGAGTGCTGCCTGCAGAAAGCGTTTATCTTGCGAATTCACGTGAAAGTTTGTGTTCCCTGTGAGGCGCACTACTTGGGATTAACTTGACTGCTCCAGCCAGGTGGCTCGTTGGTCTAGGGGTATGATTCCTGCTTTGGGTGCAGGAGGTCCCGGGTTCAAATCCCGGACGAGCCCTAGCGTTTTGTGCAAACTGATCGCACGTCAGTGGCTGAGTCAGCGCAAAAAGCTCGCCGTCAATATCAAATGAACTTCTTATTCGATGTGAGCAATTGACACTCTGGTCCGACGCGTTAAAAAAAAAAAAATAAAAAAAAAAAAAGTGGCTGGGGTACCTGGCTCTCACCCAGGAGGCCGGGGTTCGATTCCCGGTACCGGAAATGCGCATTTTGTTGCTCCTCTTATGCGACTTGGCCCGACTTAGCTCGACTGACGCTACGCTGACGCTTGCAGAAAACTACGTTAAGTACGATTCGTGGTAACAAGTGACGGCGAGAGCGATGCGACACCTGTCCACCTCTTATCGAGGCACCTAACTGTGGTCAACAAAGCTGGAGGACTGCAAGACATTGCCACGGGGGCTGAATGCAGCTAACCACACTGCTTAGTGTCCTAACAGCGGAGACAGGTTCAAAAAAAAAAAAAAAAAAAAAAAAAATGGGTATAATTCCTGCTTAGGGTGCAGGAGGTCCCGGGTTCAAATCCCGGACGAGCCCTCGCGTTTTGTGCAAACTGATCGCACGTCAGTGGCTGAGTCAGCGCAAAAAGCTCGCCGTCAATATCAAACGAATTTCTTATTCGACGTGAGCAATTGACACTCTGGTCCGACGCGTGAAGGCGATTACGAAGGTTTCGGGTACAGGTGGTAGCAGATGCAATTTCCCAATCTAAAAACGAAAAAAAATTAAAAAAAAAAAAAAAAAAAAAAGGGGGTATGATTCCTGCTTTGGGTGCAGGAGGTCCCGGGTTCAAATCCCGGACGAGCCCTGCCATTTTGACCGTGCTGAAGAGTAGGTGGAACTCAGCCCCGGTTGCAGCTCCTCAATGAAGAGTAGACGCCTGTTATAGCACGTGGATATAACAAGAATGCGGCACCAGTAAAGTACGTAGGTGGAATTCGGTAGAAAAGCAGACGGTAATTTTGCATGCAACGGAAAACAAGGTTGTCTTTGCGGGATATGTGCACCGTGAGTGGAGATTCAGCTTAATTGTGCGACAGTCTACCCTCATCTTACTAGCGACGGCAACAACCAAGGGGTGGCATGTAAGATTGAGCGTGGCTAAGAGTTTCTCATTATTAGTTAGCATCACACTTTGACAGAGCTGTGACAAGGCGAGTAGGGTGAGCTCAGGAAAGCCAGTAGCAAGCGCACTTGAAGTAGCCCTGAAGAACCGGATTATAAATTTTGCCAGCCATAATGGAGCTAGGGGCGTTCTCAGTTACCAAATACCGGTGCAATAAGAGAGCAACAGTATTTGACCGTAAAATGACGCCCTATCCGTCTAGCATACGACATTGCTTGTCTCTGCATACGCGGACGTCAGGTCATCTCGGAAATGAAATCCGAAATATAGATTAAAATTGTTGTGTTCCCGCCCGGGATCGAACCGGGGACCTTCTGCGTGTAAAGCAGACGTGATAACCGCTACACCACGGAAACGACGGTTCTTTTCATGTACCACCCGGAGACTCGTAATAGCAACAGTTTGTCTTCTGTGTTAGCAAGGGCATCGGCTACGAGCTCCCTCCGATTCGTGAAGTTCCTGTAGTAAAAGACGTCGATGGAAACAATCCAACCGCGACAGACAGGGAGAACGCTGGCTGAGCTGCAGCCCTACATGGTGAGACCATCAAAGGTGGCGTCATTCACATGCAGTGCGTTTTCGGAACGAATAGGCTCGTTGGTCTAGGGGTATGATTCCTGCTTCGGGTGCAGGAGGTCCCGGGTTCAAATCCCGGACGAGCCCTTGCGTTTTGTACAACGGTGCGGTAACAAATCGCATGGCGGCGGCTGTTTCGCGCATTTCCAGGCCTCCAAGTCAGCGCTAAAATCCGACAACCAGTTCTGAAACCGTTTCATGTTTCATTTGAGCCATGTGCACCCTGCTGATGGAACGTTTGAAGTTGATTTAAATGGTCACAGTAGAGATCGTAGCAAGTGTCTTGCTGAGTGCGACGAAAACGGGTTTCCGCCCGCAATCGAGCCGGGGACCTTCTGCGTGTTAGGCACGGCGCCTGGGCTCGGCGGCAGCTGCTGCTCTTTCCTTCCTTACGAGATACCGTCGATTCGCGCAGTCGTTATTGCAAAAGATGTCACCAAAGGCAATCGCTTCGTTAGCGGCACGGTGCCTGGGCTCGGCGGCAGCTCTACATGGAGGCACCAGCAGCCCAGCCAGGCCGCCGCCGGCACCGGCGCGCCACAGCCCAAGGAGTCGGCGGCCGCCCTGCAATGCCCCTGCCGTTGCATATTCCACCCGCCTCATATCCTCCCCATGTCTGACTCACTACCCCAAATGACACTGCAGTGGACGTGCTTATTACTATCGCTTTTGGAAGAACCAAGGCGCAGTATTCTAGTGTCGAACCGGTACTGCAAATTGGGATTAAGCAAAAATTTATTGTGTGGTCGAGCGACAGCTTCGGCTCGCTCTTCCTACATGATCGCTTCTTGTGCGGAATAATTCCTAGCTCGCCGATGGCTTCAGAGTTGGTCTTCTCGAAGTTTTGCTTTCGCACTGCATTCCGCAATCTTTTCGTTATGAGTTGTGTGCTTCGGTTTCCCGACTTTCTTGTGTTTAGTGCGTTTGGCTTCTCTTAACCCTTAGCCACCGCTTGCCGAAATTTCCACACTATCATCTGTCGATCTGCAGAGCTCGATGAAGGCATCGCGGCCGTTCCTGAGCTCGTGGAACGGTCGAATCTGTAGTTGTTTCCAGATCTCTCCCACACAACGGCCTCCCAGAAGCTTGGATTACAGAAGTACGCCACTACTCCCAGCCGGAGATTCACGATTGAAAGCAGAATGACATGAGCTACACGCAGCTCCGATTTTTTTTTTTGTGTCTGACCTACTTTGAAAGACTTTGTAGTCGATTTACTTACTACTATCGCTGTTGGAAACCAGGTGATAACCGCACAGTATTCTAGAGACGATGAGGTAATGAAAATTTAGAATAAGTAAAACAGTATCAAAAGAAGTTGTGTGGTGGAGCAGCACATGCAATTCACGCTTCCTAGATATTCGTTACTGCATAGAATAATTCTTTTGTCTGCGGCGTCTTCAGTATCCGTCTTCTGGAAATTTTGCTTGCAGTATATTGTGCAATCTTTTCGTTATGAGTTGGTGCTTGGTTTCCCGATGTTCTTTTGTTTAGTGCATTCGCCTTCTCTTAACCCTGAGAAACCACATACCGAAACTGAGGCACTGCCGGCTGTTCATAAGCAGTGCTCGATGCAGTTATTTCGCTTTTTATTCGTTGCCTTTAATATTCTTCTCATCAGTGGTGAGTGCTGCCTGCAGAAAGCGTTTATCTTGCGAATTCACGTGAAAGTTTGTGTTCCCTGTGAGGCGCACTACTTGGGATTAACTTGACTGCTCCAGCCAGGTGGCTCGTTGGTCTAGGGGTATGATTCCTGCTTTGGGTGCAGGAGGTCCCGGGTTCAAATCCCGGACGAGCCCTAGCGTTTTGTGCAAACTGATCGCACGTCAGTGGCTGAGTCAGCGCAAAAAGCTCGCCGTCAATATCAAATGAACTTCTTATTCGATGTGAGCAATTGACACTCTGGTCCGACGCGTTAAAAAAAAAAAAAAAAAAAAAAAAAAAAGTGGCTGGGGTACCTGGCTCTCACCCAGGAGGCCGGGGTTCGATTCCCGGTACCGGAAATGCGCATTTTGTTGCTCCTCTTATGCGACTTGGCCCGACTTAGCTCGACTGACGCTACGCTGACGCTTGCAGAAAACTACGTTAAGTACGATTCGTGGTAACAAGTGACGGCGAGAGCGATGCGACACCTGTCCACCTCTTATCGAGGCACCTAACTGTGGTCAACAAAGCTGGAGGACTGCAAGACATTGCCACGGGGGCTGAATGCAGCTAACCACACTGCTTAGTGTCCTAACAGCGGAGACAGGTTCAAAAAAAAAAAAAAAAAAAAAAAAAATGGGTATAATTCCTGCTTAGGGTGCAGGAGGTCCCGGGTTCAAATCCCGGACGAGCCCTCGCGTTTTGTGCAAACTGATCGCACGTCAGTGGCTGAGTCAGCGCAAAAAGCTCGCCGTCAATATCAAACGAATTTCTTATTCGACGTGAGCAATTGACACTCTGGTCCGACGCGTGAAGGCGATTACGAAGGTTTCGGGTACAGGTGGTAGCAGATGCAATTTCCCAATCTAAAAACGAAAAAAAATTAAAAAAAAAAAAAAAAAAAGGGGGTATGATTCCTGCTTTGGGTGCAGGAGGTCCCGGGTTCAAATCCCGGACGAGCCCTGCCATTTTGACCGTGCTGAAGAGTAGGTGGAACTCAGCCCCGGTTGCAGCTCCTCAATGAAGAGTAGACGCCTGTTATAGCACGTGGATATAACAAGAATGCGGCACCAGTAAAGTACGTAGGTGGAATTCGGTAGAAAAGCAGACGGTAATTTTGCATGCAACGGAAAACAAGGTTGTCTTTGCGGGATATGTGCACCGTGAGTGGAGATTCAGCTTAATTGTGCGACAGTCTACCCTCATCTTACTAGCGACGGCAACAACCAAGGGGTGGCATGTAAGATTGAGCGTGGCTAAGAGTTTCTCATTATTAGTTAGCATCACACTTTGACAGAGCTGTGACAAGGCGAGTAGGGTGAGCTCAGGAAAGCCAGTAGCAAGCGCACTTGAAGTAGCCCTGAAGAACCGGATTATAAATTTTGCCAGCCATAATGGAGCTAGGGGCGTTCTCAGTTACCAAATACCGGTGCAATAAGAGAGCAACAGTATTTGACCGTAAAATGACGCCCTATCCGTCTAGCATACGACATTGCTTGTCTCTGCATACGCGGACGTCAGGTCATCTCGGAAATGAAATCCGAAATATAGATTAAAATTGTTGTGTTCCCGCCCGGGATCGAACCGGGGACCTTCTGCGTGTAAAGCAGACGTGATAACCGCTACACCACGGAAACGACGGTTCTTTTCATGTACCACCCGGAGACTCGTAATAGCAACAGTTTGTCTTCTGTGTTAGCAAGGGCATCGGCTACGAGCTCCCTCCGATTCGTGAAGTTCCTGTAGTAAAAGACGTCGATGGAAACAATCCAACCGCGACAGACAGGGAGAACGCTGGCTGAGCTGCAGCCCTACATGGTGAGACCATCAAAGGTGGCGTCATTCACATGCAGTGCGTTTTCGGAACGAATAGGCTCGTTGGTCTAGGGGTATGATTCCTGCTTCGGGTGCAGGAGGTCCCGGGTTCAAATCCCGGACGAGCCCTTGCGTTTTGTACAACGGTGCGGTAACAAATCGCATGGCGGCGGCTGTTTCGCGCATTTCCAGGCCTCCAAGTCAGCGCTAAAATCCGACAACCAGTTCTGAAACCGTTTCATGTTTCATTTGAGCCATGTGCACCCTGCTGATGGAACGTTTGAAGTTGATTTAAATGGTCACAGTAGAGATCGTAGCAAGTGTCTTGCTGAGTGCGACGAAAACGGGTTTCCGCCCGCAATCGAGCCGGGGACCTTCTGCGTGTTAGGCACGGCGCCTGGGCTCGGCGGCAGCTGCTGCTCTTTCCTTCCTTACGAGATACCGTCGATTCGCGCAGTCGTTATTGCAAAAGATGTCACCAAAGGCAATCGCTTCGTTAGCGGCACGGTGCCTGGGCTCGGCGGCAGCTCTACATGGAGGCACCAGCAGCCCAGCCAGGCCGCCGCCGGCACCGGCGCGCCACAGCCCAAGGAGTCGGCGGCCGCCCTGCAATGCCCCTGCCGTTGCATATTCCACCCGCCTCATATCCTACCCATGTCTGACTCACTACCCCAAATGACACTGCAGTGGACGTGCTTATTACTATCGCTTTTGGAAGAACCAAGGCGCAGTATTCTAGTGTCGAACCGGTACTGCAAATTGGGATTAAGCAAAAATTTATTGTGTGGTCGAGCGACAGCTTCGGCTCGCTCTTCCTACATGATCGCTTCTTGTGCGGAATAATTCCTAGCTCGCCGATGGCTTCAGAGTTGGTCTTCTCGAAGTTTTGCTTTCGCACTGCATTCCGCAATCTTTTCGTTATGAGTTGTGTGCTTCGGTTTCCCGACTTTCTTGTGTTTAGTGCGTTTGGCTTCTCTTAACCCTTAGCCACCGCTTGCCGAAATTTCCACACTATCATCTGTCGATCTGCAGAGCTCGATGAAGGCATCGCGGCCGTTCCTGAGCTCGTGGAACGGTCGAATCTGTAGTTGTTTCCAGATCTCTCCCACACAACGGCCTCCCAGAAGCTTGGATTACAGAAGTACGCCACTACTCCCAGCCGGAGATTCACGATTGAAAGCAGAATGACATGAGCTACACGCAGCTCCGATTTTTTTTTTTGTGTCTGACCTACTTTGAAAGACTTTGTAGTCGATTTACTTACTACTATCGCTGTTGGAAACCAGGTGATAACCGCACAGTATTCTAGAGACGATGAGGTAATGAAAATTTAGAATAAGTAAAACAGTATCAAAAGAAGTTGTGTGGTGGAGCAGCACATGCAATTCACGCTTCCTAGATATTCGTTACTGCATAGAATAATTCTTTTGTCTGCGGCGTCTTCAGTATCCGTCTTCTGGAAATTTTGCTTGCAGTATATTGTGCAATCTTTTCGTTATGAGTTGGTGCTTGGTTTCCCGATGTTCTTTTGTTTAGTGCATTCGCCTTCTCTTAACCCTGAGAAACCACATACCGAAACTGAGGCACTGCCGGCTGTTCATAAGCAGTGCTCGATGCAGTTATTTCGCTTTTTATTCGTTGCCTTTAATATTCTTCTCATCAGTGGTGAGTGCTGCCTGCAGAAAGCGTTTATCTTGCGAATTCACGTGAAAGTTTGTGTTCCCTGTGAGGCGCACTACTTGGGATTAACTTGACTGCTCCAGCCAGGTGGCTCGTTGGTCTAGGGGTATGATTCCTGCTTTGGGTGCAGGAGGTCCCGGGTTCAAATCCCGGACGAGCCCTAGCGTTTTGTGCAAACTGATCGCACGTCAGTGGCTGAGTCAGCGCAAAAAGCTCGCCGTCAATATCAAATGAACTTCTTATTCGATGTGAGCAATTGACACTCTGGTCCGACGCGTTAAAAAAAAAAAAAAAAAAAAAAAAAAAAGTGGCTGGGGTACCTGGCTCTCACCCAGGAGGCCGGGGTTCGATTCCCGGTACCGGAAATGCGCATTTTGTTGCTCCTCTTATGCGACTTGGCCCGACTTAGCTCGACTGACGCTACGCTGACGCTTGCAGAAAACTACGTTAAGTACGATTCGTGGTAACAAGTGACGGCGAGAGCGATGCGACACCTGTCCACCTCTTATCGAGGCACCTAACTGTGGTCAACAAAGCTGGAGGACTGCAAGACATTGCCACGGGGGCTGAATGCAGCTAACCACACTGCTTAGTGTCCTAACAGCGGAGACAGGTTCAAAAAAAAAAAAAAAAAAAAAAAAAAAAAATGGGTATAATTCCTGCTTAGGGTGCAGGAGGTCCCGGGTTCAAATCCCGGACGAGCCCTCGCGTTTTGTGCAAACTGATCGCACGTCAGTGGCTGAGTCAGCGCAAAAAGCTCGCCGTCAATATCAAACGAATTTCTTATTCGACGTGAGCAATTGACACTCTGGTCCGACGCGTGAAGGCGATTACGAAGGTTTCGGGTACAGGTGGTAGCAGATGCAATTTCCCAATCTAAAAACGAAAAAAAATTAAAAAAAAAAAAAAAAAAGGGGGTATGATTCCTGCTTTGGGTGCAGGAGGTCCCGGGTTCAAATCCCGGACGAGCCCTGCCATTTTGACCGTGCTGAAGAGTAGGTGGAACTCAGCCCCGGTTGCAGCTCCTCAATGAAGAGTAGACGCCTGTTATAGCACGTGGATATAACAAGAATGCGGCACCAGTAAAGTACGTAGGTGGAATTCGGTAGAAAAGCAGACGGTAATTTTGCATGCAACGGAAAACAAGGTTGTCTTTGCGGGATATGTGCACCGTGAGTGGAGATTCAGCTTAATTGTGCGACAGTCTACCCTCATCTTACTAGCGACGGCAACAACCAAGGGGTGGCATGTAAGATTGAGCGTGGCTAAGAGTTTCTCATTATTAGTTAGCATCACACTTTGACAGAGCTGTGACAAGGCGAGTAGGGTGAGCTCAGGAAAGCCAGTAGCAAGCGCACTTGAAGTAGCCCTGAAGAACCGGATTATAAATTTTGCCAGCCATAATGGAGCTAGGGGCGTTCTCAGTTACCAAATACCGGTGCAATAAGAGAGCAACAGTATTTGACCGTAAAATGACGCCCTATCCGTCTAGCATACGACATTGCTTGTCTCTGCATACGCGGACGTCAGGTCATCTCGGAAATGAAATCCGAAATATAGATTAAAATTGTTGTGTTCCCGCCCGGGATCGAACCGGGGACCTTCTGCGTGTAAAGCAGACGTGATAACCGCTACACCACGGAAACGACGGTTCTTTTCATGTACCACCCGGAGACTCGTAATAGCAACAGTTTGTCTTCTGTGTTAGCAAGGGCATCGGCTACGAGCTCCCTCCGATTCGTGAAGTTCCTGTAGTAAAAGACGTCGATGGAAACAATCCAACCGCGACAGACAGGGAGAACGCTGGCTGAGCTGCAGCCCTACATGGTGAGACCATCAAAGGTGGCGTCATTCACATGCAGTGCGTTTTCGGAACGAATAGGCTCGTTGGTCTAGGGGTATGATTCCTGCTTCGGGTGCAGGAGGTCCCGGGTTCAAATCCCGGACGAGCCCTTGCGTTTTGTACAACGGTGCGGTAACAAATCGCATGGCGGCGGCTGTTTCGCGCATTTCCAGGCCTCCAAGTCAGCGCTAAAATCCGACAACCAGTTCTGAAACCGTTTCATGTTTCATTTGAGCCATGTGCACCCTGCTGATGGAACGTTTGAAGTTGATTTAAATGGTCACAGTAGAGATCGTAGCAAGTGTCTTGCTGAGTGCGACGAAAACGGGTTTCCGCCCGCAATCGAGCCGGGGACCTTCTGCGTGTTAGGCACGGCGCCTGGGCTCGGCGGCAGCTGCTGCTCTTTCCTTCCTTACGAGATACCGTCGATTCGCGCAGTCGTTATTGCAAAAGATGTCACCAAAGGCAATCGCTTCGTTAGCGGCACGGTGCCTGGGCTCGGCGGCAGCTCTACATGGAGGCACCAGCAGCCCAGCCAGGCCGCCGCCGGCACCGGCGCGCCACAGCCCAAGGAGTCGGCGGCCGCCCTGCAATGCCCCTGCCGTTGCATATTCCACCCGCCTCATATCCTCCCCATGTCTGACTCACTACCCCAAATGACACTGCAGTGGACGTGCTTATTACTATCGCTTTTGGAAGAACCAAGGCGCAGTATTCTAGTGTCGAACCGGTACTGCAAATTGGGATTAAGCAAAAATTTATTGTGTGGTCGAGCGACAGCTTCGGCTCGCTCTTCCTACATGATCGCTTCTTGTGCGGAATAATTCCTAGCTCGCCGATGGCTTCAGAGTTGGTCTTCTCGAAGTTTTGCTTTCGCACTGCATTCCGCAATCTTTTCGTTATGAGTTGTGTGCTTCGGTTTCCCGACTTTCTTGTGTTTAGTGCGTTTGGCTTCTCTTAACCCTTAGCCACCGCTTGCCGAAATTTCCACACTATCATCTGTCGATCTGCAGAGCTCGATGAAGGCATCGCGGCCGTTCCTGAGCTCGTGGAACGGTCGAATCTGTAGTTGTTTCCAGATCTCTCCCACACAACGGCCTCCCAGAAGCTTGGATTACAGAAGTACGCCACTACTCCCAGCCGGAGATTCACGATTGAAAGCAGAATGACATGAGCTACACGCAGCTCCGATTTTTTTTTTGTGTCTGACCTACTTTGAAAGACTTTGTAGTCGATTTACTTACTACTATCGCTGTTGGAAACCAGGTGATAACCGCACAGTATTCTAGAGACGATGAGGTAATGAAAATTTAGAATAAGTAAAACAGTATCAAAAGAAGTTGTGTGGTGGAGCAGCACATGCAATTCACGCTTCCTAGATATTCGTTACTGCATAGAATAATTCTTTTGTCTGCGGCGTCTTCAGTATCCGTCTTCTGGAAATTTTGCTTGCAGTATATTGTGCAATCTTTTCGTTATGAGTTGGTGCTTGGTTTCCCGATGTTCTTTTGTTTAGTGCATTCGCCTTCTCTTAACCCTGAGAAACCACATACCGAAACTGAGGCACTGCCGGCTGTTCATAAGCAGTGCTCGATGCAGTTATTTCGCTTTTTATTCGTTGCCTTTAATATTCTTCTCATCAGTGGTGAGTGCTGCCTGCAGAAAGCGTTTATCTTGCGAATTCACGTGAAAGTTTGTGTTCCCTGTGAGGCGCACTACTTGGGATTAACTTGACTGCTCCAGCCAGGTGGCTCGTTGGTCTAGGGGTATGATTCCTGCTTTGGGTGCAGGAGGTCCCGGGTTCAAATCCCGGACGAGCCCTAGCGTTTTGTGCAAACTGATCGCACGTCAGTGGCTGAGTCAGCGCAAAAAGCTCGCCGTCAATATCAAATGAACTTCTTATTCGATGTGAGCAATTGACACTCTGGTCCGACGCGTTAAAAAAAAAAAATAAAAAAAAAAAAAAGTGGCTGGGGTACCTGGCTCTCACCCAGGAGGCCGGGGTTCGATTCCCGGTACCGGAAATGCGCATTTTGTTGCTCCTCTTATGCGACTTGGCCCGACTTAGCTCGACTGACGCTACGCTGACGCTTGCAGAAAACTACGTTAAGTACGATTCGTGGTAACAAGTGACGGCGAGAGCGATGCGACACCTGTCCACCTCTTATCGAGGCACCTAACTGTGGTCAACAAAGCTGGAGGACTGCAAGACATTGCCACGGGGGCTGAATGCAGCTAACCACACTGCTTAGTGTCCTAACAGCGGAGACAGGTTCAAAAAAAAAAAAAAAAAAAAAAAAAATGGGTATAATTCCTGCTTAGGGTGCAGGAGGTCCCGGGTTCAAATCCCGGACGAGCCCTCGCGTTTTGTGCAAACTGATCGCACGTCAGTGGCTGAGTCAGCGCAAAAAGCTCGCCGTCAATATCAAACGAATTTCTTATTCGACGTGAGCAATTGACACTCTGGTCCGACGCGTGAAGGCGATTACGAAGGTTTCGGGTACAGGTGGTAGCAGATGCAATTTCCCAATCTAAAAACGAAAAAAAATTAAAAAAAAAAAAAAAAAAGGGGGTATGATTCCTGCTTTGGGTGCAGGAGGTCCCGGGTTCAAATCCCGGACGAGCCCTGCCATTTTGACCGTGCTGAAGAGTAGGTGGAACTCAGCCCCGGTTGCAGCTCCTCAATGAAGAGTAGACGCCTGTTATAGCACGTGGATATAACAAGAATGCGGCACCAGTAAAGTACGTAGGTGGAATTCGGTAGAAAAGCAGACGGTAATTTTGCATGCAACGGAAAACAAGGTTGTCTTTGCGGGATATGTGCACCGTGAGTGGAGATTCAGCTTAATTGTGCGACAGTCTACCCTCATCTTACTAGCGACGGCAACAACCAAGGGGTGGCATGTAAGATTGAGCGTGGCTAAGAGTTTCTCATTATTAGTTAGCATCACACTTTGACAGAGCTGTGACAAGGCGAGTAGGGTGAGCTCAGGAAAGCCAGTAGCAAGCGCACTTGAAGTAGCCCTGAAGAACCGGATTATAAATTTTGCCAGCCATAATGGAGCTAGGGGCGTTCTCAGTTACCAAATACCGGTGCAATAAGAGAGCAACAGTATTTGACCGTAAAATGACGCCCTATCCGTCTAGCATACGACATTGCTTGTCTCTGCATACGCGGACGTCAGGTCATCTCGGAAATGAAATCCGAAATATAGATTAAAATTGTTGTGTTCCCGCCCGGGATCGAACCGGGGACCTTCTGCGTGTAAAGCAGACGTGATAACCGCTACACCACGGAAACGACGGTTCTTTTCATGTACCACCCGGAGACTCGTAATAGCAACAGTTTGTCTTCTGTGTTAGCAAGGGCATCGGCTACGAGCTCCCTCCGATTCGTGAAGTTCCTGTAGTAAAAGACGTCGATGGAAACAATCCAACCGCGACAGACAGGGAGAACGCTGGCTGAGCTGCAGCCCTACATGGTGAGACCATCAAAGGTGGCGTCATTCACATGCAGTGCGTTTTCGGAACGAATAGGCTCGTTGGTCTAGGGGTATGATTCCTGCTTCGGGTGCAGGAGGTCCCGGGTTCAAATCCCGGACGAGCCCTTGCGTTTTGTACAACGGTGCGGTAACAAATCGCATGGCGGCGGCTGTTTCGCGCATTTCCAGGCCTCCAAGTCAGCGCTAAAATCCGACAACCAGTTCTGAAACCGTTTCATGTTTCATTTGAGCCATGTGCACCCTGCTGATGGAACGTTTGAAGTTGATTTAAATGGTCACAGTAGAGATCGTAGCAAGTGTCTTGCTGAGTGCGACGAAAACGGGTTTCCGCCCGCAATCGAGCCGGGGACCTTCTGCGTGTTAGGCACGGCGCCTGGGCTCGGCGGCAGCTGCTGCTCTTTCCTTCCTTACGAGATACCGTCGATTCGCGCAGTCGTTATTGCAAAAGATGTCACCAAAGGCAATCGCTTCGTTAGCGGCACGGTGCCTGGGCTCGGCGGCAGCTCTACATGGAGGCACCAGCAGCCCAGCCAGGCCGCCGCCGGCACCGGCGCGCCACAGCCCAAGGAGTCGGCGGCCGCCCTGCAATGCCCCTGCCGTTGCATATTCCACCCGCCTCATATCCTCCCCATGTCTGACTCACTACCCCAAATGACACTGCAGTGGACGTGCTTATTACTATCGCTTTTGGAAGAACCAAGGCGCAGTATTCTAGTGTCGAACCGGTACTGCAAATTGGGATTAAGCAAAAATTTATTGTGTGGTCGAGCGACAGCTTCGGCTCGCTCTTCCTACATGATCGCTTCTTGTGCGGAATAATTCCTAGCTCGCCGATGGCTTCAGAGTTGGTCTTCTCGAAGTTTTGCTTTCGCACTGCATTCCGCAATCTTTTCGTTATGAGTTGTGTGCTTCGGTTTCCCGACTTTCTTGTGTTTAGTGCGTTTGGCTTCTCTTAACCCTTAGCCACCGCTTGCCGAAATTTCCACACTATCATCTGTCGATCTGCAGAGCTCGATGAAGGCATCGCGGCCGTTCCTGAGCTCGTGGAACGGTCGAATCTGTAGTTGTTTCCAGATCTCTCCCACACAACGGCCTCCCAGAAGCTTGGATTACAGAAGTACGCCACTACTCCCAGCCGGAGATTCACGATTGAAAGCAGAATGACATGAGCTACACGCAGCTCCGATTTTTTTTTTGTGTCTGACCTACTTTGAAAGACTTTGTAGTCGATTTACTTACTACTATCGCTGTTGGAAACCAGGTGATAACCGCACAGTATTCTAGAGACGATGAGGTAATGAAAATTTAGAATAAGTAAAACAGTATCAAAAGAAGTTGTGTGGTGGAGCAGCACATGCAATTCACGCTTCCTAGATATTCGTTACTGCATAGAATAATTCTTTTGTCTGCGGCGTCTTCAGTATCCGTCTTCTGGAAATTTTGCTTGCAGTATATTGTGCAATCTTTTCGTTATGAGTTGGTGCTTGGTTTCCCGATGTTCTTTTGTTTAGTGCATTCGCCTTCTCTTAACCCTGAGAAACCACATACCGAAACTGAGGCACTGCCGGCTGTTCATAAGCAGTGCTCGATGCAGTTATTTCGCTTTTTATTCGTTGCCTTTAATATTCTTCTCATCAGTGGTGAGTGCTGCCTGCAGAAAGCGTTTATCTTGCGAATTCACGTGAAAGTTTGTGTTCCCTGTGAGGCGCACTACTTGGGATTAACTTGACTGCTCCAGCCAGGTGGCTCGTTGGTCTAGGGGTATGATTCCTGCTTTGGGTGCAGGAGGTCCCGGGTTCAAATCCCGGACGAGCCCTAGCGTTTTGTGCAAACTGATCGCACGTCAGTGGCTGAGTCAGCGCAAAAAGCTCGCCGTCAATATCAAATGAACTTCTTATTCGATGTGAGCAATTGACACTCTGGTCCGACGCGTTAAAAAAAAAAAATAAAAAAAAAAAAAAGTGGCTGGGGTACCTGGCTCTCACCCAGGAGGCCGGGGTTCGATTCCCGGTACCGGAAATGCGCATTTTGTTGCTCCTCTTATGCGACTTGGCCCGACTTAGCTCGACTGACGCTACGCTGACGCTTGCAGAAAACTACGTTAAGTACGATTCGTGGTAACAAGTGACGGCGAGAGCGATGCGACACCTGTCCACCTCTTATCGAGGCACCTAACTGTGGTCAACAAAGCTGGAGGACTGCAAGACATTGCCACGGGGGCTGAATGCAGCTAACCACACTGCTTAGTGTCCTAACAGCGGAGACAGGTTCAAAAAAAAAAAAAAAAAAAAAAAAAATGGGTATAATTCCTGCTTAGGGTGCAGGAGGTCCCGGGTTCAAATCCCGGACGAGCCCTCGCGTTTTGTGCAAACTGATCGCACGTCAGTGGCTGAGTCAGCGCAAAAAGCTCGCCGTCAATATCAAACGAATTTCTTATTCGACGTGAGCAATTGACACTCTGGTCCGACGCGTGAAGGCGATTACGAAGGTTTCGGGTACAGGTGGTAGCAGATGCAATTTCCCAATCTAAAAACGAAAAAAAATTAAAAAAAAAAAAAAAAAAAAAAAGGGGGTATGATTCCTGCTTTGGGTGCAGGAGGTCCCGGGTTCAAATCCCGGACGAGCCCTGCCATTTTGACCGTGCTGAAGAGTAGGTGGAACTCAGCCCCGGTTGCAGCTCCTCAATGAAGAGTAGACGCCTGTTATAGCACGTGGATATAACAAGAATGCGGCACCAGTAAAGTACGTAGGTGGAATTCGGTAGAAAAGCAGACGGTAATTTTGCATGCAACGGAAAACAAGGTTGTCTTTGCGGGATATGTGCACCGTGAGTGGAGATTCAGCTTAATTGTGCGACAGTCTACCCTCATCTTACTAGCGACGGCAACAACCAAGGGGTGGCATGTAAGATTGAGCGTGGCTAAGAGTTTCTCATTATTAGTTAGCATCACACTTTGACAGAGCTGTGACAAGGCGAGTAGGGTGAGCTCAGGAAAGCCAGTAGCAAGCGCACTTGAAGTAGCCCTGAAGAACCGGATTATAAATTTTGCCAGCCATAATGGAGCTAGGGGCGTTCTCAGTTACCAAATACCGGTGCAATAAGAGAGCAACAGTATTTGACCGTAAAATGACGCCCTATCCGTCTAGCATACGACATTGCTTGTCTCTGCATACGCGGACGTCAGGTCATCTCGGAAATGAAATCCGAAATATAGATTAAAATTGTTGTGTTCCCGCCCGGGATCGAACCGGGGACCTTCTGCGTGTAAAGCAGAGGTGATAACCGCTACACCACGGAAACGACGGTTCTTTTCATGTACCACCCGGAGACTCGTAATAGCAACAGTTTGTCTTCTGTGTTAGCAAGGGCATCGGCTACGAGCTCCCTCCGATTCGTGAAGTTCCTGTAGTAAAAGACGTCGATGGAAACAATCCAACCGCGACAGACAGGGAGAACGCTGGCTGAGCTGCAGCCCTACATGGTGAGACCATCAAAGGTGGCGTCATTCACATGCAGTGCGTTTTCGGAACGAATAGGCTCGTTGGTCTAGGGGTATGATTCCTGCTTCGGGTGCAGGAGGTCCCGGGTTCAAATCCCGGACGAGCCCTTGCGTTTTGTACAACGGTGCGGTAACAAATCGCATGGCGGCGGCTGTTTCGCGCATTTCCAGGCCTCCAAGTCAGCGCTAAAATCCGACAACCAGTTCTGAAACCGTTTCATGTTTCATTTGAGCCATGTGCACCCTGCTGATGGAACGTTTGAAGTTGATTTAAATGGTCACAGTAGAGATCGTAGCAAGTGTCTTGCTGAGTGCGACGAAAACGGGTTTCCGCCCGCAATCGAGCCGGGGACCTTCTGCGTGTTAGGCACGGCGCCTGGGCTCGGCGGCAGCTGCTGCTCTTTCCTTCCTTACGAGATACCGTCGATTCGCGCAGTCGTTATTGCAAAAGATGTCACCAAAGGCAATCGCTTCGTTAGCGGCACGGTGCCTGGGCTCGGCGGCAGCTCTACATGGAGGCACCAGCAGCCCAGCCAGGCCGCCGCCGGCACCGGCGCGCCACAGCCCAAGGAGTCGGCGGCCGCCCTGCAATGCCCCTGCCGTTGCATATTCCACCCGCCTCATATCCTCCCCATGTCTGACTCACTACCCCAAATGACACTGCAGTGGACGTGCTTATTACTATCGCTTTTGGAAGAACCAAGGCGCAGTATTCTAGTGTCGAACCGGTACTGCAAATTGGGATTAAGCAAAAATTTATTGTGTGGTCGAGCGACAGCTTCGGCTCGCTCTTCCTACATGATCGCTTCTTGTGCGGAATAATTCCTAGCTCGCCGATGGCTTCAGAGTTGGTCTTCTCGAAGTTTTGCTTTCGCACTGCATTCCGCAATCTTTTCGTTATGAGTTGTGTGCTTCGGTTTCCCGACTTTCTTGTGTTTAGTGCGTTTGGCTTCTCTTAACCCTTAGCCACCGCTTGCCGAAATTTCCACACTATCATCTGTCGATCTGCAGAGCTCGATGAAGGCATCGCGGCCGTTCCTGAGCTCGTGGAACGGTCGAATCTGTAGTTGTTTCCAGATCTCTCCCACACAACGGCCTCCCAGAAGCTTGGATTACAGAAGTACGCCACTACTCCCAGCCGGAGATTCACGATTGAAAGCAGAATGACATGAGCTACACGCAGCTCCGATTTTTTTTTTGTGTCTGACCTACTTTGAAAGACTTTGTAGTCGATTTACTTACTACTATCGCTGTTGGAAACCAGGTGATAACCGCACAGTATTCTAGAGACGATGAGGTAATGAAAATTTAGAATAAGTAAAACAGTATCAAAAGAAGTTGTGTGGTGGAGCAGCACATGCAATTCACGCTTCCTAGATATTCGTTACTGCATAGAATAATTCTTTTGTCTGCGGCGTCTTCAGTATCCGTCTTCTGGAAATTTTGCTTGCAGTATATTGTGCAATCTTTTCGTTATGAGTTGGTGCTTGGTTTCCCGATGTTCTTTTGTTTAGTGCATTCGCCTTCTCTTAACCCTGAGAAACCACATACCGAAACTGAGGCACTGCCGGCTGTTCATAAGCAGTGCTCGATGCAGTTATTTCGCTTTTTATTCGTTGCCTTTAATATTCTTCTCATCAGTGGTGAGTGCTGCCTGCAGAAAGCGTTTATCTTGCGAATTCACGTGAAAGTTTGTGTTCCCTGTGAGGCGCACTACTTGGGATTAACTTGACTGCTCCAGCCAGGTGGCTCGTTGGTCTAGGGGTATGATTCCTGCTTTGGGTGCAGGAGGTCCCGGGTTCAAATCCCGGACGAGCCCTAGCGTTTTGTGCAAACTGATCGCACGTCAGTGGCTGAGTCAGCGCAAAAAGCTCGCCGTCAATATCAAATGAACTTCTTATTCGATGTGAGCAATTGACACTCTGGTCCGACGCGTTAAAAAAAAAAAAAAAAAAAAAAAAAAAAAGTGGCTGGGGTACCTGGCTCTTACCCAGGAGGCCGGGGTTCGATTCCCGGTACCGGAAATGCGCATTTTGTTGCTCCTCTTATGCGACTTGGCCCGACTTAGCTCGACTGACGCTTGCAGAAAACTACGTTAAGTACGATTCGTGGTAACAAGTGACGGCGAGAGCGATGCGACACCTGTCCACCTCTTATCGAGGCACCTAACTGTGGTCAACAAAGCTGGAGGACTGCAAGACATTGCCACGGGGGCTGAATGCAGCTAACCACACTGCTTAGTGTCCTAACAGCGGAGACAGGTTCAAAAAAAAAAAAAAAAAAAAAAAAAAAATGGGTATAATTTCTGCTTAGGGTGCAGGAGGTCCCGGGTTCAAATCCCGGACGAGCCCTCGCGTTTTGTGCAAACTGATCGCACGTCAGTGGCTGAGTCAGCGCAAAAAGCTCGCCGTCAATATCAAACGAATTTCTTATTCGACGTGAGCAATTGACACTCTGGTCCGACGCGTGAAGGCGATTACGAAGGTTTCGGGTACAGGTGGTAGCAGATGCAATTTCCCAATCTAAAAACGAAAAAAAATTAAAAAAAAAAAAAAAAAAAGGGGGTATGATTCCTGCTTTGGGTGCAGGAGGTCCCGGGTTCAAATCCCGGACGAGCCCTGCCATTTTGACCGTGCTGAAGAGTAGGTGGAACTCAGCCCCGGTTGCAGCTCCTCAATGAAGAGTAGACGCCTGTTATAGCACGTGGATATAACAAGAATGCGGCACCAGTAAAGTACGTAGGTGGAATTCGGTAGAAAAGCAGACGGTAATTTTGCATGCAACGGAAAACAAGGTTGTCTTTGCGGGATATGTGCACCGTGAGTGGAGATTCAGCTTAATTGTGCGACAGTCTACCCTCATCTTACTAGCGACGGCAACAACCAAGGGGTGGCATGTAAGATTGAGCGTGGCTAAGAGTTTCTCATTATTAGTTAGCATCACACTTTGACAGAGCTGTGACAAGGCGAGTAGGGTGAGCTCAGGAAAGCCAGTAGCAAGCGCACTTGAAGTAGCCCTGAAGAACCGGATTATAAATTTTGCCAGCCATAATGGAGCTAGGGGCGTTCTCAGTTACCAAATACCGGTGCAATAAGAGAGCAACAGTATTTGACCGTAAAATGACGCCCTATCCGTCTAGCATACGACATTGCTTGTCTCTGCATACGCGGACGTCAGGTCATCTCGGAAATGAAATCCGAAATATAGATTAAAATTGTTGTGTTCCCGCCCGGGATCGAACCGGGGACCTTCTGCGTGTAAAGCAGACGTGATAACCGCTACACCACGGAAACGACGGTTCTTTTCATGTACCACCCGGAGACTCGTAATAGCAACAGTTTGTCTTCTGTGTTAGCAAGGGCATCGGCTACGAGCTCCCTCCGATTCGTGAAGTTCCTGTAGTAAAAGACGTCGATGGAAACAATCCAACCGCGACAGACAGGGAGAACGCTGGCTGAGCTGCAGCCCTACATGGTGAGACCATCAAAGGTGGCGTCATTCACATGCAGTGCGTTTTCGGAACGAATAGGCTCGTTGGTCTAGGGGTATGATTCCTGCTTCGGGTGCAGGAGGTCCCGGGTTCAAATCCCGGACGAGCCCTTGCGTTTTGTACAACGGTGCGGTAACAAATCGCATGGCGGCGGCTGTTTCGCGCATTTCCAGGCCTCCAAGTCAGCGCTAAAATCCGACAACCAGTTCTGAAACCGTTTCATGTTTCATTTGAGCCATGTGCACCCTGCTGATGGAACGTTTGAAGTTGATTTAAATGGTCACAGTAGAGATCGTAGCAAGTGTCTTGCTGAGTGCGACGAAAACGGGTTTCCGCCCGCAATCGAGCCGGGGACCTTCTGCGTGTTAGGCACGGCGCCTGGGCTCGGCGGCAGCTGCTGCTCTTTCCTTCCTTACGAGATACCGTCGATTCGCGCAGTCGTTATTGCAAAAGATGTCACCAAAGGCAATCGCTTCGTTAGCGGCACGGTGCCTGGGCTCGGCGGCAGCTCTACATGGAGGCACCAGCAGCCCAGCCAGGCCGCCGCCGGCACCGGCGCGCCACAGCCCAAGGAGTCGGCGGCCGCCCTGCAATGCCCCTGCCGTTGCATATTCCACCCGCCTCATATCCTCCCCATGTCTGACTCACTACCCCAAATGACACTGCAGTGGACGTGCTTATTACTATCGCTTTTGGAAGAACCAAGGCGCAGTATTCTAGTGTCGAACCGGTACTGCAAATTGGGATTAAGCAAAAATTTATTGTGTGGTCGAGCGACAGCTTCGGCTCGCTCTTCCTACATGATCGCTTCTTGTGCGGAATAATTCCTAGCTCGCCGATGGCTTCAGAGTTGGTCTTCTCGAAGTTTTGCTTTCGCACTGCATTCCGCAATCTTTTCGTTATGAGTTGTGTGCTTCGGTTTCCCGACTTTCTTGTGTTTAGTGCGTTTGGCTTCTCTTAACCCTTAGCCACCGCTTGCCGAAATTTCCACACTATCATCTGTCGATCTGCAGAGCTCGATGAAGGCATCGCGGCCGTTCCTGAGCTCGTGGAACGGTCGAATCTGTAGTTGTTTCCAGATCTCTCCCACACAACGGCCTCCCAGAAGCTTGGATTACAGAAGTACGCCACTACTCCCAGCCGGAGATTCACGATTGAAAGCAGAATGACATGAGCTACACGCAGCTCCGATTTTTTTTTTGTGTCTGACCTACTTTGAAAGACTTTGTAGTCGATTTACTTACTACTATCGCTGTTGGAAACCAGGTGATAACCGCACAGTATTCTAGAGACGATGAGGTAATGAAAATTTAGAATAAGTAAAACAGTATCAAAAGAAGTTGTGTGGTGGAGCAGCACATGCAATTCACGCTTCCTAGATATTCGTTACTGCATAGAATAATTCTTTTGTCTGCGGCGTCTTCAGTATCCGTCTTCTGGAAATTTTGCTTGCAGTATATTGTGCAATCTTTTCGTTATGAGTTGGTGCTTGGTTTCCCGATGTTCTTTTGTTTAGTGCATTCGCCTTCTCTTAACCCTGAGAAACCACATACCGAAACTGAGGCACTGCCGGCTGTTCATAAGCAGTGCTCGATGCAGTTATTTCGCTTTTTATTCGTTGCCTTTAATATTCTTCTCATCAGTGGTGAGTGCTGCCTGCAGAAAGCGTTTATCTTGCGAATTCACGTGAAAGTTTGTGTTCCCTGTGAGGCGCACTACTTGGGATTAACTTGACTGCTCCAGCCAGGTGGCTCGTTGGTCTAGGGGTATGATTCCTGCTTTGGGTGCAGGAGGTCCCGGGTTCAAATCCCGGACGAGCCCTAGCGTTTTGTGCAAACTGATCGCACGTCAGTGGCTGAGTCAGCGCAAAAAGCTCGCCGTCAATATCAAATGAACTTCTTATTCGATGTGAGCAATTGACACTCTGGTCCGACGCGTTAAAAAAAAAAAAAAAAAAAAAAAAAAAAAAAAAGTGGCTGGGGTACCTGGCTCTTACCCAGGAGGCCGGGGTTCGATTCCCGGTACCGGAAATGCGCATTTTGTTGCTCCTCTTATGCGACTTGGCCCGACTTAGCTCGACTGACGCTTGCAGAAAACTACGTTAAGTACGATTCGTGGTAACAAGTGACGGCGAGAGCGATGCGACACCTGTCCACCTCTTATCGAGGCACCTAACTGTGGTCAACAAAGCTGGAGGACTGCAAGACATTGCCACGGGGGCTGAATGCAGCTAACCACACTGCTTAGTGTCCTAACAGCGGAGACAGGTTCAAAAAAAAAAAAAAAAAAAAAAAAATGGGTATAATTCCTGCTTAGGGTGCAGGAGGTCCCGGGTTCAAATCCCGGACGAGCCCTCGCGTTTTGTGCAAACTGATCGCACGTCAGTGGCTGAGTCAGCGCAAAAAGCTCGCCGTCAATATCAAACGAATTTCTTATTCGACGTGAGCAATTGACACTCTGGTCCGACGCGTGAAGGCGATTACGAAGGTTTCGGGTACAGGTGGTAGCAGATGCAATTTCCCAATCTAAAAACGAAAAAAAATTAAAAAAAAAAAAAAAAAAAGGGGGTATGATTCCTGCTTTGGGTGCAGGAGGTCCCGGGTTCAAATCCCGGACGAGCCCTGCCATTTTGACCGTGCTGAAGAGTAGGTGGAACTCAGCCCCGGTTGCAGCTCCTCAATGAAGAGTAGACGCCTGTTATAGCACGTGGATATAACAAGAATGCGGCACCAGTAAAATACGTAGGTGGAATTCGGTAGAAAAGCAGACGGTAATTTTGCATGCAACGGAAAACAAGGTTGTCTTTGCGGGATATGTGCACCGTGAGTGGAGATTCAGCTTAATTGTGCGACAGTCTACCCTCATCTTACTAGCGACGGCAACAACCAAGGGGTGGCATGTAAGATTGAGCGTGGCTAAGAGTTTCTCATTATTAGTTAGCATCACACTTTGACAGAGCTGTGACAAGGCGAGTAGGGTGAGCTCAGGAAAGCCAGTAGCAAGCGCACTTGAAGTAGCCCTGAAGAACCGGATTATAAATTTTGCCAGCCATAATGGAGCTAGGGGCGTTCTCAGTTACCAAATACCGGTGCAATAAGAGAGCAACAGTATTTGACCGTAAAATGACGCCCTATCCGTCTAGCATACGACATTGCTTGTCTCTGCATACGCGGACGTCAGGTCATCTCGGAAATGAAATCCGAAATATAGATTAAAATTGTTGTGTTCCCGCCCGGGATCGAACCGGGGACCTTCTGCGTGTAAAGCAGACGTGATAACCGCTACACCACGGAAACGACGGTTCTTTTCATGTACCACCCGGAGACTCGTAATAGCAACAGTTTGTCTTCTGTGTTAGCAAGGGCATCGGCTACGAGCTCCCTCCGATTCGTGAAGTTCCTGTAGTAAAAGACGTCGATGGAAACAATCCAACCGCGACAGACAGGGAGAACGCTGGCTGAGCTGCAGCCCTACATGGTGAGACCATCAAAGGTGGCGTCATTCACATGCAGTGCGTTTTCGGAACGAATAGGCTCGTTGGTCTAGGGGTATGATTCCTGCTTCGGGTGCAGGAGGTCCCGGGTTCAAATCCCGGACGAGCCCTTGCGTTTTGTACAACGGTGCGGTAACAAATCGCATGGCGGCGGCTGTTTCGCGCATTTCCAGGCCTCCAAGTCAGCGCTAAAATCCGACAACCAGTTCTGAAACCGTTTCATGTTTCATTTGAGCCATGTGCACCCTGCTGATGGAACGTTTGAAGTTGATTTAAATGGTCACAGTAGAGATCGTAGCAAGTGTCTTGCTGAGTGCGACGAAAACGGGTTTCCGCCCGCAATCGAGCCGGGGACCTTCTGCGTGTTAGGCACGGCGCCTGGGCTCGGCGGCAGCTGCTGCTCTTTCCTTCCTTACGAGATACCGTCGATTCGCGCAGTCGTTATTGCAAAAGATGTCACCAAAGGCAATCGCTTCGTTAGCGGCACGGTGCCTGGGCTCGGCGGCAGCTCTACATGGAGGCACCAGCAGCCCAGCCAGGCCGCCGCCGGCACCGGCGCGCCACAGCCCAAGGAGTCGGCGGCCGCCCTGCAATGCCCCTGCCGTTGCATATTCCACCCGCCTCATATCCTCCCCATGTCTGACTCACTACCCCAAATGACACTGCAGTGGACGTGCTTATTACTATCGCTTTTGGAAGAACCAAGGCGCAGTATTCTAGTGTCGAACCGGTACTGCAAATTGGGATTAAGCAAAAATTTATTGTGTGGTCGAGCGACAGCTTCGGCTCGCTCTTCCTACATGATCGCTTCTTGTGCGGAATAATTCCTAGCTCGCCGATGGCTTCAGAGTTGGTCTTCTCGAAGTTTTGCTTTCGCACTGCATTCCGCAATCTTTTCGTTATGAGTTGTGTGCTTCGGTTTCCCGACTTTCTTGTGTTTAGTGCGTTTGGCTTCTCTTAACCCTTAGCCACCGCTTGCCGAAATTTCCACACTATCATCTGTCGATCTGCAGAGCTCGATGAAGGCATCGCGGCCGTTCCTGAGCTCGTGGAACGGTCGAATCTGTAGTTGTTTCCAGATCTCTCCCACACAACGGCCTCCCAGAAGCTTGGATTACAGAAGTACGCCACTACTCCCAGCCGGAGATTCACGATTGAAAGCAGAATGACATGAGCTACACGCAGCTCCGATTTTTTTTTTGTGTCTGACCTACTTTGAAAGACTTTGTAGTCGATTTACTTACTACTATCGCTGTTGGAAACCAGGTGATAACCGCACAGTATTCTAGAGACGATGAGGTAATGAAAATTTAGAATAAGTAAAACAGTATCAAAAGAAGTTGTGTGGTGGAGCAGCACATGCAATTCACGCTTCCTAGATATTCGTTACTGCATAGAATAATTCTTTTGTCTGCGGCGTCTTCAGTATCCGTCTTCTGGAAATTTTGCTTGCAGTATATTGTGCAATCTTTTCGTTATGAGTTGGTGCTTGGTTTCCCGATGTTCTTTTGTTTAGTGCATTCGCCTTCTCTTAACCCTGAGAAACCACATACCGAAACTGAGGCACTGCCGGCTGTTCATAAGCAGTGCTCGATGCAGTTATTTCGCTTTTTATTCGTTGCCTTTAATATTCTTCTCATCAGTGGTGAGTGCTGCCTGCAGAAAGCGTTTATCTTGCGAATTCACGTGAAAGTTTGTGTTCCCTGTGAGGCGCACTACTTGGGATTAACTTGACTGCTCCAGCCAGGTGGCTCGTTGGTCTAGGGGTATGATTCCTGCTTTGGGTGCAGGAGGTCCCGGGTTCAAATCCCGGACGAGCCCTAGCGTTTTGTGCAAACTGATCGCACGTCAGTGGCTGAGTCAGCGCAAAAAGCTCGCCGTCAATATCAAATGAACTTCTTATTCGATGTGAGCAATTGACACTCTGGTCCGACGCGTTAAAAAAAAAAAAAAAAAAAAAAAAAAAAAAAGTGGCTGGGGTACCTGGCTCTTACCCAGGAGGCCGGGGTTCGATTCCCGGTACCGGAAATGCGCATTTTGTTGCTCCTCTTATGCGACTTGGCCCGACTTAGCTCGACTGACGCTACGCTGACGCTTGCAGAAAACTACGTTAAGTACGATTCGTGGTAACAAGTGACGGCGAGAGCGATGCGACACCTGTCCACCTCTTATCGAGGCACCTAACTGTGGTCAACAAAGCTGGAGGACTGCAAGACATTGCCACGGGGGCTGAATGCAGCTAACCACACTGCTTAGTGTCCTAACAGCGGAGACAGGTTCAAAAAAAAAAAAAAAAAAAAAAAATGGGTATAATTCCTGCTTAGGGTGCAGGAGGTCCCGGGTTCAAATCCCGGACGAGCCCTCGCGTTTTGTGCAAACTGATCGCACGTCAGTGGCTGAGTCAGCGCAAAAAGCTCGCCGTCAATATCAAACGAATTTCTTATTCGACGTGAGCAATTGACACTCTGGTCCGACGCGTGAAGGCGATTACGAAGGTTTCGGGTACAGGTGGTAGCAGATGCAATTTCCCAATCTAAAAACGAAAAAAAATTAAAAAAAAAAAAAAAAAAAAAGGGGGTATGATTCCTGCTTTGGGTGCAGGAGGTCCCGGGTTCAAATCCCGGACGAGCCCTGCCATTTTGACCGTGCTGAAGAGTAGGTGGAACTCAGCCCCGGTTGCAGCTCCTCAATGAAGAGTAGACGCCTGTTATAGCACGTGGATATAACAAGAATGCGGCACCAGTAAAGTACGTAGGTGGAATTCGGTAGAAAAGCAGACGGTAATTTTGCATGCAACGGAAAACAAGGTTGTCTTTGCGGGATATGTGCACCGTGAGTGGAGATTCAGCTTAATTGTGCGACAGTCTACCCTCATCTTACTAGCGACGGCAACAACCAAGGGGTGGCATGTAAGATTGAGCGTGGCTAAGAGTTTCTCATTATTAGTTAGCATCACACTTTGACAGAGCTGTGACAAGGCGAGTAGGGTGAGCTCAGGAAAGCCAGTAGCAAGCGCACTTGAAGTAGCCCTGAAGAACCGGATTATAAATTTTGCCAGCCATAATGGAGCTAGGGGCGTTCTCAGTTACCAAATACCGGTGCAATAAGAGAGCAACAGTATTTGACCGTAAAATGACGCCCTATCCGTCTAGCATACGACATTGCTTGTCTCTGCATACGCGGACGTCAGGTCATCTCGGAAATGAAATCCGAAATATAGATTAAAATTGTTGTGTTCCCGCCCGGGATCGAACCGGGGACCTTCTGCGTGTAAAGCAGACGTGATAACCGCTACACCACGGAAACGACGGTTCTTTTCATGTACCACCCGGAGACTCGTAATAGCAACAGTTTGTCTTCTGTGTTAGCAAGGGCATCGGCTACGAGCTCCCTCCGATTCGTGAAGTTCCTGTAGTAAAAGACGTCGATGGAAACAATCCAACCGCGACAGACAGGGAGAACGCTGGCTGAGCTGCAGCCCTACATGGTGAGACCATCAAAGGTGGCGTCATTCACATGCAGTGCGTTTTCGGAACGAATAGGCTCGTTGGTCTAGGGGTATGATTCCTGCTTCGGGTGCAGGAGGTCCCGGGTTCAAATCCCGGACGAGCCCTTGCGTTTTGTACAACGGTGCGGTAACAAATCGCATGGCGGCGGCTGTTTCGCGCATTTCCAGGCCTCCAAGTCAGCGCTAAAATCCGACAACCAGTTCTGAAACCGTTTCATGTTTCATTTGAGCCATGTGCACCCTGCTGATGGAACGTTTGAAGTTGATTTAAATGGTCACAGTAGAGATCGTAGCAAGTGTCTTGCTGAGTGCGACGAAAACGGGTTTCCGCCCGCAATCGAGCCGGGGACCTTCTGCGTGTTAGGCACGGCGCCTGGGCTCGGCGGCAGCTGCTGCTCTTTCCTTCCTTACGAGATACCGTCGATTCGCGCAGTCGTTATTGCAAAAGATGTCACCAAAGGCAATCGCTTCGTTAGCGGCACGGTGCCTGGGCTCGGCGGCAGCTCTACATGGAGGCACCAGCAGCCCAGCCAGGCCGCCGCCGGCACCGGCGCGCCACAGCCCAAGGAGTCGGCGGCCGCCCTGCAATGCCCCTGCCGTTGCATATTCCACCCGCCTCATATCCTCCCCATGTCTGACTCACTACCCCAAATGACACTGCAGTGGACGTGCTTATTACTATCGCTTTTGGAAGAACCAAGGCGCAGTATTCTAGTGTCGAACCGGTACTGCAAATTGGGATTAAGCAAAAATTTATTGTGTGGTCGAGCGACAGCTTCGGCTCGCTCTTCCTACATGATCGCTTCTTGTGCGGAATAATTCCTAGCTCGCCGATGGCTTCAGAGTTGGTCTTCTCGAAGTTTTGCTTTCGCACTGCATTCCGCAATCTTTTCGTTATGAGTTGTGTGCTTCGGTTTCCCGACTTTCTTGTGTTTAGTGCGTTTGGCTTCTCTTAACCCTTAGCCACCGCTTGCCGAAATTTCCACACTATCATCTGTCGATCTGCAGAGCTCGATGAAGGCATCGCGGCCGTTCCTGAGCTCGTGGAACGGTCGAATCTGTAGTTGTTTCCAGATCTCTCCCACACAACGGCCTCCCAGAAGCTTGGATTACAGAAGTACGCCACTACTCCCAGCCGGAGATTCACGATTGAAAGCAGAATGACATGAGCTACACGCAGCTCCGATTTTTTTTTTGTGTCTGACCTACTTTGAAAGACTTTGTAGTCGATTTACTTACTACTATCGCTGTTGGAAACCAGGTGATAACCGCACAGTATTCTAGAGACGATGAGGTAATGAAAATTTAGAATAAGTAAAACAGTATCAAAAGAAGTTGTGTGGTGGAGCAGCACATGCAATTCACGCTTCCTAGATATTCGTTACTGCATAGAATAATTCTTTTGTCTGCGGCGTCTTCAGTATCCGTCTTCTGGAAATTTTGCTTGCAGTATATTGTGCAATCTTTTCGTTATGAGTTGGTGCTTGGTTTCCCGATGTTCTTTTGTTTAGTGCATTCGCCTTCTCTTAACCCTGAGAAACCACATACCGAAACTGAGGCACTGCCGGCTGTTCATAAGCAGTGCTCGATGCAGTTATTTCGCTTTTTATTCGTTGCCTTTAATATTCTTCTCATCAGTGGTGAGTGCTGCCTGCAGAAAGCGTTTATCTTGCGAATTCACGTGAAAGTTTGTGTTCCCTGTGAGGCGCACTACTTGGGATTAACTTGACTGCTCCAGCCAGGTGGCTCGTTGGTCTAGGGGTATGATTCCTGCTTTGGGTGCAGGAGGTCCCGGGTTCAAATCCCGGACGAGCCCTAGCGTTTTGTGCAAACTGATCGCACGTCAGTGGCTGAGTCAGCGCAAAAAGCTCGCCGTCAATATCAAATGAACTTCTTATTCGATGTGAGCAATTGACACTCTGGTCCGACGCGTAAAAAAAAAAAAAAATAAAAAAAAAAAAAGTGGCTGGGGTACCTGGCTCTCACCCAGGAGGCCGGGGTTCGATTCCCGGTACCGGAAATGCGCATTTTGTTGCTCCTCTTATGCGACTTGGCCCGACTTAGCTCGACTGACGCTACGCTGACGCTTGCAGAAAACTACGTTAAGTACGATTCGTGGTAACAAGTGACGGCGAGAGCGATGCGACACCTGTCCACCTCTTATCGAGGCACCTAACTGTGGTCAACAAAGCTGGAGGACTGCAAGACATTGCCACGGGGGCTGAATGCAGCTAACCACACTGCTTAGTGTCCTAACAGCGGAGACAGGTTCAAAAAAAAAAAAAAAAAAAAAAAAATGGGTATAATTCCTGCTTAGGGTGCAGGAGGTCCCGGGTTCAAATCCCGGACGAGCCCTCGCGTTTTGTGCAAACTGATCGCACGTCAGTGGCTGAGTCAGCGCAAAAAGCTCGCCGTCAATATCAAACGAATTTCTTATTCGACGTGAGCAATTGACACTCTGGTCCGACGCGTGAAGGCGATTACGAAGGTTTCGGGTACAGGTGGTAGCAGATGCAATTTCCCAATCTAAAAACGAAAAAAAATTAAAAAAAAAAAAAAAAAAAGGGGGTATGATTCCTGCTTTGGGTGCAGGAGGTCCCGGGTTCAAATCCCGGACGAGCCCTGCCATTTTGACCGTGCTGAAGAGTAGGTGGAACTCAGCCCCGGTTGCAGCTCCTCAATGAAGAGTAGACGCCTGTTATAGCACGTGGATATAACAAGAATGCGGCACCAGTAAAGTACGTAGGTGGAATTCGGTAGAAAAGCAGACGGTAATTTTGCATGCAACGGAAAACAAGGTTGTCTTTGCGGGATATGTGCACCGTGAGTGGAGATTCAGCTTAATTGTGCGACAGTCTACCCTCATCTTACTAGCGACGGCAACAACCAAGGGGTGGCATGTAAGATTGAGCGTGGCTAAGAGTTTCTCATTATTAGTTAGCATCACACTTTGACAGAGCTGTGACAAGGCGAGTAGGGTGAGCTCAGGAAAGCCAGTAGCAAGCGCACTTGAAGTAGCCCTGAAGAACCGGATTATAAATTTTGCCAGCCATAATGGAGCTAGGGGCGTTCTCAGTTACCAAATACCGGTGCAATAAGAGAGCAACAGTATTTGACCGTAAAATGACGCCCTATCCGTCTAGCATACGACATTGCTTGTCTCTGCATACGCGGACGTCAGGTCATCTCGGAAATGAAATCCGAAATATAGATTAAAATTGTTGTGTTCCCGCCCGGGATCGAACCGGGGACCTTCTGCGTGTAAAGCAGACGTGATAACCGCTACACCACGGAAACGACGGTTCTTTTCATGTACCACCCGGAGACTCGTAATAGCAACAGTTTGTCTTCTGTGTTAGCAAGGGCATCGGCTACGAGCTCCCTCCGATTCGTGAAGTTCCTGTAGTAAAAGACGTCGATGGAAACAATCCAACCGCGACAGACAGGGAGAACGCTGGCTGAGCTGCAGCCCTACATGGTGAGACCATCAAAGGTGGCGTCATTCACATGCAGTGCGTTTTCGGAACGAATAGGCTCGTTGGTCTAGGGGTATGATTCCTGCTTCGGGTGCAGGAGGTCCCGGGTTCAAATCCCGGACGAGCCCTTGCGTTTTGTACAACGGTGCGGTAACAAATCGCATGGCGGCGGCTGTTTCGCGCATTTCCAGGCCTCCAAGTCAGCGCTAAAATCCGACAACCAGTTCTGAAACCGTTTCATGTTTCATTTGAGCCATGTGCACCCTGCTGATGGAACGTTTGAAGTTGATTTAAATGGTCACAGTAGAGATCGTAGCAAGTGTCTTGCTGAGTGCGACGAAAACGGGTTTCCGCCCGCAATCGAGCCGGGGACCTTCTGCGTGTTAGGCACGGCGCCTGGGCTCGGCGGCAGCTGCTGCTCTTTCCTTCCTTACGAGATACCGTCGATTCGCGCAGTCGTTATTGCAAAAGATGTCACCAAAGGCAATCGCTTCGTTAGCGGCACGGTGCCTGGGCTCGGCGGCAGCTCTACATGGAGGCACCAGCAGCCCAGCCAGGCCGCCGCCGGCACCGGCGCGCCACAGCCCAAGGAGTCGGCGGCCGCCCTGCAATGCCCCTGCCGTTGCATATTCCACCCGCCTCATATCCTCCCCATGTCTGACTCACTACCCCAAATGACACTGCAGTGGACGTGCTTATTACTATCGCTTTTGGAAGAACCAAGGCGCAGTATTCTAGTGTCGAACCGGTACTGCAAATTGGGATTAAGCAAAAATTTATTGTGTGGTCGAGCGACAGCTTCGGCTCGCTCTTCCTACATGATCGCTTCTTGTGCGGAATAATTCCTAGCTCGCCGATGGCTTCAGAGTTGGTCTTCTCGAAGTTTTGCTTTCGCACTGCATTCCGCAATCTTTTCGTTATGAGTTGTGTGCTTCGGTTTCCCGACTTTCTTGTGTTTAGTGCGTTTGGCTTCTCTTAACCCTTAGCCACCGCTTGCCGAAATTTCCACACTATCATCTGTCGATCTGCAGAGCTCGATGAAGGCATCGCGGCCGTTCCTGAGCTCGTGGAACGGTCGAATCTGTAGTTGTTTCCAGATCTCTCCCACACAACGGCCTCCCAGAAGCTTGGATTACAGAAGTACGCCACTACTCCCAGCCGGAGATTCACGATTGAAAGCAGAATGACATGAGCTACACGCAGCTCCGATTTTTTTTTTGTGTCTGACCTACTTTGAAAGACTTTGTAGTCGATTTACTTACTACTATCGCTGTTGGAAACCAGGTGATAACCGCACAGTATTCTAGAGACGATGAGGTAATGAAAATTTAGAATAAGTAAAACAGTATCAAAAGAAGTTGTGTGGTGGAGCAGCACATGCAATTCACGCTTCCTAGATATTCGTTACTGCATAGAATAATTCTTTTGTCTGCGGCGTCTTCAGTATCCGTCTTCTGGAAATTTTGCTTGCAGTATATTGTGCAATCTTTTCGTTATGAGTTGGTGCTTGGTTTCCCGATGTTCTTCTGTTTAGTGCATTCGCCTTCTCTTAACCCTGAGAAACCACATACCGAAACTGAGGCACTGCCGGCTGTTCATAAGCAGTGCTCGATGCAGTTATTTCGCTTTTTATTCGTTGCCTTTAATATTCTTCTCATCAGTGGTGAGTGCTGCCTGCAGAAAGCGTTTATCTTGCGAATTCACGTGAAAGTTTGTGTTCCCTGTGAGGCGCACTACTTGGGATTAACTTGACTGCTCCAGCCAGGTGGCTCGTTGGTCTAGGGGTATGATTCCTGCTTTGGGTGCAGGAGGTCCCGGGTTCAAATCCCGGACGAGCCCTAGCGTTTTGTGCAAACTGATCGCACGTCAGTGGCTGAGTCAGCGCAAAAAGCTCGCCGTCAATATCAAATGAACTTCTTATTCGATGTGAGCAATTGACACTCTGGTCCGACGCGTTAAAAAAAAAAAAAAAAAAAAAAAAAAAAAAAGTGGCTGGGGTACCTGGCTCTTACCCAGGAGGCCGGGGTTCGATTCCCGGTACCGGAAATGCGCATTTTGTTGCTCCTCTTATGCGACTTGGCCCGACTTAGCTCGACTGACGCTACGCTGACGCTTGCAGAAAACTACGTTAAGTACGATTCGTGGTAACAAGTGACGGCGAGAGCGATGCGACACCTGTCCACCTCTTATCGAGGCACCTAACTGTGGTCAACAAAGCTGGAGGACTGCAAGACATTGCCACGGGGGCTGAATGCAGCTAACCACACTGCTTAGTGTCCTAACAGCGGAGACAGGTTCAAAAAAAAAAAAAAAAAAAAAAAAATGGGTATAATTCCTGCTTAGGGTGCAGGAGGTCCCGGGTTCAAATCCCGGACGAGCCCTCGCGTTTTGTGCAAACTGATCGCACGTCAGTGGCTGAGTCAGCGCAAAAAGCTCGCCGTCAATATCAAACGAATTTCTTATTCGACGTGAGCAATTGACACTCTGGTCCGACGCGTGAAGGCGATTACGAAGGTTTCGGGTACAGGTGGTAGCAGATGCAATTTCCCAATCTAAAAACGAAAAAAAATTAAAAAAAAAAAAAAAAAAAAGGGGGTATGATTCCTGCTTTGGGTGCAGGAGGTCCCGGGTTCAAATCCCGGACGAGCCCTGCCATTTTGACCGTGCTGAAGAGTAGGTGGAACTCAGCCCCGGTTGCAGCTCCTCAATGAAGAGTAGACGCCTGTTATAGCACGTGGATATAACAAGAATGCGGCACCAGTAAAGTACGTAGGTGGAATTCGGTAGAAAAGCAGACGGTAATTTTGCATGCAACGGAAAACAAGGTTGTCTTTGCGGGATATGTGCACCGTGAGTGGAGATTCAGCTTAATTGTGCGACAGTCTACCCTCATCTTACTAGCGACGGCAACAACCAAGGGGTGGCATGTAAGATTGAGCGTGGCTAAGAGTTTCTCATTATTAGTTAGCATCACACTTTGACAGAGCTGTGACAAGGCGAGTAGGGTGAGCTCAGGAAAGCCAGTAGCAAGCGCACTTGAAGTAGCCCTGAAGAACCGGATTATAAATTTTGCCAGCCATAATGGAGCTAGGGGCGTTCTCAGTTACCAAATACCGGTGCAATAAGAGAGCAACAGTATTTGACCGTAAAATGACGCCCTATCCGTCTAGCATACGACATTGCTTGTCTCTGCATACGCGGACGTCAGGTCATCTCGGAAATGAAATCCGAAATATAGATTAAAATTGTTGTGTTCCCGCCCGGGATCGAACCGGGGACCTTCTGCGTGTAAAGCAGACGTGATAACCGCTACACCACGGAAACGACGGTTCTTTTCATGTACCACCCGGAGACTCGTAATAGCAACAGTTTGTCTTCTGTGTTAGCAAGGGCATCGGCTACGAGCTCCCTCCGATTCGTGAAGTTCCTGTAGTAAAAGACGTCGATGGAAACAATCCAACCGCGACAGACAGGGAGAACGCTGGCTGAGCTGCAGCCCTACATGGTGAGACCATCAAAGGTGGCGTCATTCACATGCAGTGCGTTTTCGGAACGAATAGGCTCGTTGGTCTAGGGGTATGATTCCTGCTTCGGGTGCAGGAGGTCCCGGGTTCAAATCCCGGACGAGCCCTTGCGTTTTGTACAACGGTGCGGTAACAAATCGCATGGCGGCGGCTGTTTCGCGCATTTCCAGGCCTCCAAGTCAGCGCTAAAATCCGACAACCAGTTCTGAAACCGTTTCATGTTTCATTTGAGCCATGTGCACCCTGCTGATGGAACGTTTGAAGTTGATTTAAATGGTCACAGTAGAGATCGTAGCAAGTGTCTTGCTGAGTGCGACGAAAACGGGTTTCCGCCCGCAATCGAGCCGGGGACCTTCTGCGTGTTAGGCACGGCGCCTGGGCTCGGCGGCAGCTGCTGCTCTTTCCTTCCTTACGAGATACCGTCGATTCGCGCAGTCGTTATTGCAAAAGATGTCACCAAAGGCAATCGCTTCGTTAGCGGCACGGTGCCTGGGCTCGGCGGCAGCTCTACATGGAGGCACCAGCAGCCCAGCCAGGCCGCCGCCGGCACCGGCGCGCCACAGCCCAAGGAGTCGGCGGCCGCCCTGCAATGCCCCTGCCGTTGCATATTCCACCCGCCTCATATCCTCCCCATGTCTGACTCACTACCCCAAATGACACTGCAGTGGACGTGCTTATTACTATCGCTTTTGGAAGAACCAAGGCGCAGTATTCTAGTGTCGAACCGGTACTGCAAATTGGGATTAAGCAAAAATTTATTGTGTGGTCGAGCGACAGCTTCGGCTCGCTCTTCCTACATGATCGCTTCTTGTGCGGAATAATTCCTAGCTCGCCGATGGCTTCAGAGTTGGTCTTCTCGAAGTTTTGCTTTCGCACTGCATTCCGCAATCTTTTCGTTATGAGTTGTGTGCTTCGGTTTCCCGACTTTCTTGTGTTTAGTGCGTTTGGCTTCTCTTAACCCTTAGCCACCGCTTGCCGAAATTTCCACACTATCATCTGTCGATCTGCAGAGCTCGATGAAGGCATCGCGGCCGTTCCTGAGCTCGTGGAACGGTCGAATCTGTAGTTGTTTCCAGATCTCTCCCACACAACGGCCTCCCAGAAGCTTGGATTACAGAAGTACGCCACTACTCCCAGCCGGAGATTCACGATTGAAAGCAGAATGACATGAGCTACACGCAGCTCCGATTTTTTTTTTGTGTCTGACCTACTTTGAAAGACTTTGTAGTCGATTTACTTACTACTATCGCTGTTGGAAACCAGGTGATAACCGCACAGTATTCTAGAGACGATGAGGTAATGAAAATTTAGAATAAGTAAAACAGTATCAAAAGAAGTTGTGTGGTGGAGCAGCACATGCAATTCACGCTTCCTAGATATTCGTTACTGCATAGAATAATTCTTTTGTCTGCGGCGTCTTCAGTATCCGTCTTCTGGAAATTTTGCTTGCAGTATATTGTGCAATCTTTTCGTTATGAGTTGGTGCTTGGTTTCCCGATGTTCTTTTGTTTAGTGCATTCGCCTTCTCTTAACCCTGAGAAACCACATACCGAAACTGAGGCACTGCCGGCTGTTCATAAGCAGTGCTCGATGCAGTTATTTCGCTTTTTATTCGTTGCCTTTAATATTCTTCTCATCAGTGGTGAGTGCTGCCTGCAGAAAGCGTTTATCTTGCGAATTCACGTGAAAGTTTGTGTTCCCTGTGAGGCGCACTACTTGGGATTAACTTGACTGCTCCAGCCAGGTGGCTCGTTGGTCTAGGGGTATGATTCCTGCTTTGGGTGCAGGAGGTCCCGGGTTCAAATCCCGGACGAGCCCTAGCGTTTTGTGCAAACTGATCGCACGTCAGTGGCTGAGTCAGCGCAAAAAGCTCGCCGTCAATATCAAATGAACTTCTTATTCGATGTGAGCAATTGACACTCTGGTCCGACGCGTAAAAAAAAAAAAAAATAAAAAAAAAAAAAGTGGCTGGGGTACCTGGCTCTCACCCAGGAGGCCGGGGTTCGATTCCCGGTACCGGAAATGCGCATTTTGTTGCTCCTCTTATGCGACTTGGCCCGACTTAGCTCGACTGACGCTACGCTGACGCTTGCAGAAAACTACGTTAAGTACGATTCGTGGTAACAAGTGACGGCGAGAGCGATGCGACACCTGTCCACCTCTTATCGAGGCACCTAACTGTGGTCAACAAAGCTGGAGGACTGCAAGACATTGCCACGGGGGCTGAATGCAGCTAACCACACTGCTTAGTGTCCTAACAGCGGAGACAGGTTCAAAAAAAAAAAAAAAAAAAAAAAAAATGGGTATAATTCCTGCTTAGGGTGCAGGAGGTCCCGGGTTCAAATCCCGGACGAGCCCTCGCGTTTTGTGCAAACTGATCGCACGTCAGTGGCTGAGTCAGCGCAAAAAGCTCGCCGTCAATATCAAACGAATTTCTTATTCGACGTGAGCAATTGACACTCTGGTCCGACGCGTGAAGGCGATTACGAAGGTTTCGGGTACAGGTGGTAGCAGATGCAATTTCCCAATCTAAAAACGAAAAAAAATTAAAAAAAAAAAAAAAAAAAAAGGGGGTATGATTCCTGCTTTGGGTGCAGGAGGTCCCGGGTTCAAATCCCGGACGAGCCCTGCCATTTTGACCGTGCTGAAGAGTAGGTGGAACTCAGCCCCGGTTGCAGCTCCTCAATGAAGAGTAGACGCCTGTTATAGCACGTGGATATAACAAGAATGCGGCACCAGTAAAGTACGTAGGTGGAATTCGGTAGAAAAGCAGACGGTAATTTTGCATGCAACGGAAAACAAGGTTGTCTTTGCGGGATATGTGCACCGTGAGTGGAGATTCAGCTTAATTGTGCGACAGTCTACCCTCATCTTACTAGCGACGGCAACAACCAAGGGGTGGCATGTAAGATTGAGCGTGGCTAAGAGTTTCTCATTATTAGTTAGCATCACACTTTGACAGAGCTGTGACAAGGCGAGTAGGGTGAGCTCAGGAAAGCCAGTAGCAAGCGCACTTGAAGTAGCCCTGAAGAACCGGATTATAAATTTTGCCAGCCATAATGGAGCTAGGGGCGTTCTCAGTTACCAAATACCGGTGCAATAAGAGAGCAACAGTATTTGACCGTAAAATGACGCCCTATCCGTCTAGCATACGACATTGCTTGTCTCTGCATACGCGGACGTGAGGTCATCTCGGAAATGAAATCCGAAATATAGATTAAAATTGTTGTGTTCCCGCCCGGGATCGAACCGGGGACCTTCTGCGTGTAAAGCAGACGTGATAACCGCTACACCACGGAAACGACGGTTCTTTTCATGTACCACCCGGAGACTCGTAATAGCAACAGTTTGTCTTCTGTGTTAGCAAGGGCATCGGCTACGAGCTCCCTCCGATTCGTGAAGTTCCTGTAGTAAAAGACGTCGATGGAAACAATCCAACCGCGACAGACAGGGAGAACGCTGGCTGAGCTGCAGCCCTACATGGTGAGACCATCAAAGGTGGCGTCATTCACATGCAGTGCGTTTTCGGAACGAATAGGCTCGTTGGTCTAGGGGTATGATTCCTGCTTCGGGTGCAGGAGGTCCCGGGTTCAAATCCCGGACGAGCCCTTGCGTTTTGTACAACGGTGCGGTAACAAATCGCATGGCGGCGGCTGTTTCGCGCATTTCCAGGCCTCCAAGTCAGCGCTAAAATCCGACAACCAGTTCTGAAACCGTTTCATGTTTCATTTGAGCCATGTGCACCCTGCTGATGGAACGTTTGAAGTTGATTTAAATGGTCACAGTAGAGATCGTAGCAAGTGTCTTGCTGAGTGCGACGAAAACGGGTTTCCGCCCGCAATCGAGCCGGGGACCTTCTGCGTGTTAGGCACGGCGCCTGGGCTCGGCGGCAGCTGCTGCTCTTTCCTTCCTTACGAGATACCGTCGATTCGCGCAGTCGTTATTGCAAAAGATGTCACCAAAGGCAATCGCTTCGTTAGCGGCACGGTGCCTGGGCTCGGCGGCAGCTCTACATGGAGGCACCAGCAGCCCAGCCAGGCCGCCGCCGGCACCGGCGCGCCACAGCCCAAGGAGTCGGCGGCCGCCCTGCAATGCCCCTGCCGTTGCATATTCCACCCGCCTCATATCCTCCCCATGTCTGACTCACTACCCCAAATGACACTGCAGTGGACGTGCTTATTACTATCGCTTTTGGAAGAACCAAGGCGCAGTATTCTAGTGTCGAACCGGTACTGCAAATTGGGATTAAGCAAAAATTTATTGTGTGGTCGAGCGACAGCTTCGGCTCGCTCTTCCTACATGATCGCTTCTTGTGCGGAATAATTCCTAGCTCGCCGATGGCTTCAGAGTTGGTCTTCTCGAAGTTTTGCTTTCGCACTGCATTCCGCAATCTTTTCGTTATGAGTTGTGTGCTTCGGTTTCCCGACTTTCTTGTGTTTAGTGCGTTTGGCTTCTCTTAACCCTTAGCCACCGCTTGCCGAAATTTCCACACTATCATCTGTCGATCTGCAGAGCTCGATGAAGGCATCGCGGCCGTTCCTGAGCTCGTGGAACGGTCGAATCTGTAGTTGTTTCCAGATCTCTCCCACACAACGGCCTCCCAGAAGCTTGGATTACAGAAGTACGCCACTACTCCCAGCCGGAGATTCACGATTGAAAGCAGAATGACATGAGCTACACGCAGCTCCGATTTTTTTTTTGTGTCTGACCTACTTTGAAAGACTTTGTAGTCGATTTACTTACTACTATCGCTGTTGGAAACCAGGTGATAACCGCACAGTATTCTAGAGACGATGAGGTAATGAAAATTTAGAATAAGTAAAACAGTATCAAAAGAAGTTGTGTGGTGGAGCAGCACATGCAATTCACGCTTCCTAGATATTCGTTACTGCATAGAATAATTCTTTTGTCTGCGGCGTCTTCAGTATCCGTCTTCTGGAAATTTTGCTTGCAGTATATTGTGCAATCTTTTCGTTATGAGTTGGTGCTTGGTTTCCCGATGTTCTTTTGTTTAGTGCATTCGCCTTCTCTTAACCCTGAGAAACCACATACCGAAACTGAGGCACTGCCGGCTGTTCATAAGCAGTGCTCGATGCAGTTATTTCGCTTTTTATTCGTTGCCTTTAATATTCTTCTCATCAGTGGTGAGTGCTGCCTGCAGAAAGCGTTTATCTTGCGAATTCACGTGAAAGTTTGTGTTCCCTGTGAGGCGCACTACTTGGGATTAACTTGACTGCTCCAGCCAGGTGGCTCGTTGGTCTAGGGGTATGATTCCTGCTTTGGGTGCAGGAGGTCCCGGGTTCAAATCCCGGACGAGCCCTAGCGTTTTGTGCAAACTGATCGCACGTCAGTGGCTGAGTCAGCGCAAAAAGCTCGCCGTCAATATCAAATGAACTTCTTATTCGATGTGAGCAATTGACACTCTGGTCCGACGCGTAAAAAAAAAAAAAAATAAAAAAAAAAAAAAGTGGCTGGGGTACCTGGCTCTCACCCAGGAGGCCGGGGTTCGATTCCCGGTACCGGAAATGCGCATTTTGTTGCTCCTCTTATGCGACTTGGCCCGACTTAGCTCGACTGACGCTACGCTGACGCTTGCAGAAAACTACGTTAAGTACGATTCGTGGTAACAAGTGACGGCGAGAGCGATGCGACACCTGTCCACCTCTTATCGAGGCACCTAACTGTGGTCAACAAAGCTGGAGGA
This sequence comes from Schistocerca piceifrons, assembly GCF_021461385.2. NCBI lineage: Eukaryota > Metazoa > Arthropoda > Insecta > Orthoptera > Acrididae > Schistocerca > Schistocerca piceifrons. The sequence continues at coordinate 63,455 of NW_025728762.1, forward strand.
CTGCAAGACATTGCCACGGGGGCTGAATGCAGCTAACCACACTGCTTAGTGTCCTAACAGCGGAGACAGGTTCAAAAAAAAAAAAAAAAAAAAAAAAAATGGGTATAATTCCTGCTTAGGGTGCAGGAGGTCCCGGGTTCAAATCCCGGACGAGCCCTCGCGTTTTGTGCAAACTGATCGCACGTCAGTGGCTGAGTCAGCGCAAAAAGCTCGCCGTCAATATCAAACGAATTTCTTATTCGACGTGAGCAATTGACACTCTGGTCCGACGCGTGAAGGCGATTACGAAGGTTTCGGGTACAGGTGGTAGCAGATGCAATTTCCCAATCTAAAAACGAAAAAAAATTAAAAAAAAAAAAAAAAAAGGGGGTATGATTCCTGCTTTGGGTGCAGGAGGTCCCGGGTTCAAATCCCGGACGAGCCCTGCCATTTTGACCGTGCTGAAGAGTAGGTGGAACTCAGCCCCGGTTGCAGCTCCTCAATGAAGAGTAGACGCCTGTTATAGCACGTGGATATAACAAGAATGCGGCACCAGTAAAGTACGTAGGTGGAATTCGGTAGAAAAGCAGACGGTAATTTTGCATGCAACGGAAAACAAGGTTGTCTTTGCGGGATATGTGCACCGTGAGTGGAGATTCAGCTTAATTGTGCGACAGTCTACCCTCATCTTACTAGCGACGGCAACAACCAAGGGGTGGCATGTAAGATTGAGCGTGGCTAAGAGTTTCTCATTATTAGTTAGCATCACACTTTGACAGAGCTGTGACAAGGCGAGTAGGGTGAGCTCAGGAAAGCCAGTAGCAAGCGCACTTGAAGTAGCCCTGAAGAACCGGATTATAAATTTTGCCAGCCATAATGGAGCTAGGGGCGTTCTCAGTTACCAAATACCGGTGCAATAAGAGAGCAACAGTATTTGACCGTAAAATGACGCCCTATCCGTCTAGCATACGACATTGCTTGTCTCTGCATACGCGGACGTGAGGTCATCTCGGAAATGAAATCCGAAATATAGATTAAAATTGTTGTGTTCCCGCCCGGGATCGAACCGGGGACCTTCTGCGTGTAAAGCAGACGTGATAACCGCTACACCACGGAAACGACGGTTCTTTTCATGTACCACCCGGAGACTCGTAATAGCAACAGTTTGTCTTCTGTGTTAGCAAGGGCATCGGCTACGAGCTCCCTCCGATTCGTGAAGTTCCTGTAGTAAAAGACGTCGATGGAAACAATCCAACCGCGACAGACAGGGAGAACGCTGGCTGAGCTGCAGCCCTACATGGTGAGACCATCAAAGGTGGCGTCATTCACATGCAGTGCGTTTTCGGAACGAATAGGCTCGTTGGTCTAGGGGTATGATTCCTGCTTCGGGTGCAGGAGGTCCCGGGTTCAAATCCCGGACGAGCCCTTGCGTTTTGTACAACGGTGCGGTAACAAATCGCATGGCGGCGGCTGTTTCGCGCATTTCCAGGCCTCCAAGTCAGCGCTAAAATCCGACAACCAGTTCTGAAACCGTTTCATGTTTCATTTGAGCCATGTGCACCCTGCTGATGGAACGTTTGAAGTTGATTTAAATGGTCACAGTAGAGATCGTAGCAAGTGTCTTGCTGAGTGCGACGAAAACGGGTTTCCGCCCGCAATCGAGCCGGGGACCTTCTGCGTGTTAGGCACGGCGCCTGGGCTCGGCGGCAGCTGCTGCTCTTTCCTTCCTTACGAGATACCGTCGATTCGCGCAGTCGTTATTGCAAAAGATGTCACCAAAGGCAATCGCTTCGTTAGCGGCACGGTGCCTGGGCTCGGCGGCAGCTCTACATGGAGGCACCAGCAGCCCAGCCAGGCCGCCGCCGGCACCGGCGCGCCACAGCCCAAGGAGTCGGCGGCCGCCCTGCAATGCCCCTGCCGTTGCATATTCCACCCGCCTCATATCCTCCCCATGTCTGACTCACTACCCCAAATGACACTGCAGTGGACGTGCTTATTACTATCGCTTTTGGAAGAACCAAGGCGCAGTATTCTAGTGTCGAACCGGTACTGCAAATTGGGATTAAGCAAAAATTTATTGTGTGGTCGAGCGACAGCTTCGGCTCGCTCTTCCTACATGATCGCTTCTTGTGCGGAATAATTCCTAGCTCGCCGATGGCTTCAGAGTTGGTCTTCTCGAAGTTTTGCTTTCGCACTGCATTCCGCAATCTTTTCGTTATGAGTTGTGTGCTTCGGTTTCCCGACTTTCTTGTGTTTAGTGCGTTTGGCTTCTCTTAACCCTTAGCCACCGCTTGCCGAAATTTCCACACTATCATCTGTCGATCTGCAGAGCTCGATGAAGGCATCGCGGCCGTTCCTGAGCTCGTGGAACGGTCGAATCTGTAGTTGTTTCCAGATCTCTCCCACACAACGGCCTCCCAGAAGCTTGGATTACAGAAGTACGCCACTACTCCCAGCCGGAGATTCACGATTGAAAGCAGAATGACATGAGCTACACGCAGCTCCGATTTTTTTTTTGTGTCTGACCTACTTTGAAAGACTTTGTAGTCGATTTACTTACTACTATCGCTGTTGGAAACCAGGTGATAACCGCACAGTATTCTAGAGACGATGAGGTAATGAAAATTTAGAATAAGTAAAACAGTATCAAAAGAAGTTGTGTGGTGGAGCAGCACATGCAATTCACGCTTCCTAGATATTCGTTACTGCATAGAATAATTCTTTTGTCTGCGGCGTCTTCAGTATCCGTCTTCTGGAAATTTTGCTTGCAGTATATTGTGCAATCTTTTCGTTATGAGTTGGTGCTTGGTTTCCCGATGTTCTTTTGTTTAGTGCATTCGCCTTCTCTTAACCCTGAGAAACCACATACCGAAACTGAGGCACTGCCGGCTGTTCATAAGCAGTGCTCGATGCAGTTATTTCGCTTTTTATTCGTTGCCTTTAATATTCTTCTCATCAGTGGTGAGTGCTGCCTGCAGAAAGCGTTTATCTTGCGAATTCACGTGAAAGTTTGTGTTCCCTGTGAGGCGCACTACTTGGGATTAACTTGACTGCTCCAGCCAGGTGGCTCGTTGGTCTAGGGGTATGATTCCTGCTTTGGGTGCAGGAGGTCCCGGGTTCAAATCCCGGACGAGCCCTAGCGTTTTGTGCAAACTGATCGCACGTCAGTGGCTGAGTCAGCGCAAAAAGCTCGCCGTCAATATCAAATGAACTTCTTATTCGATGTGAGCAATTGACACTCTGGTCCGACGCGTTAAAAAAAAAAAAAAAAAAAAAAAAAAAAAAAAAGTGGCTGGGGTACCTGGCTCTTACCCAGGAGGCCGGGGTTCGATTCCCGGTACCGGAAATGCGCATTTTGTTGCTCCTCTTATGCGACTTGGCCCGACTTAGCTCGACTGACGCTACGCTGACGCTTGCAGAAAACTACGTTAAGTACGATTCGTGGTAACAAGTGACGGCGAGAGCGATGCGACACCTGTCCACCTCTTATCGAGGCACCTAACTGTGGTCAACAAAGCTGGAGGACTGCAAGACATTGCCACGGGGGCTGAATGCAGCTAACCACACTGCTTAGTGTCCTAACAGCGGAGACAGGTTCAAAAAAAAAAAAAAAAAAAAAAAAATGGGTATAATTCCTGCTTAGGGTGCAGGAGGTCCCGGGTTCAAATCCCGGACGAGCCCTCGCGTTTTGTGCAAACTGATCGCACGTCAGTGGCTGAGTCAGCGCAAAAAGCTCGCCGTCAATATCAAACGAATTTCTTATTCGACGTGAGCAATTGACACTCTGGTCCGACGCGTGAAGGCGATTACGAAGGTTTCGGGTACAGGTGGTAGCAGATGCAATTTCCCAATCTAAAAACGAAAAAAAATTAAAAAAAAAAAAAAAAAAAAAGGGGGTATGATTCCTGCTTTGGGTGCAGGAGGTCCCGGGTTCAAATCCCGGACGAGCCCTGCCATTTTGACCGTGCTGAAGAGTAGGTGGAACTCAGCCCCGGTTGCAGCTCCTCAATGAAGAGTAGACGCCTGTTATAGCACGTGGATATAACAAGAATGCGGCACCAGTAAAGTACGTAGGTGGAATTCGGTAGAAAAGCAGACGGTAATTTTGCATGCAACGGAAAACAAGGTTGTCTTTGCGGGATATGTGCACCGTGAGTGGAGATTCAGCTTAATTGTGCGACAGTCTACCCTCATCTTACTAGCGACGGCAACAACCAAGGGGTGGCATGTAAGATTGAGCGTGGCTAAGAGTTTCTCATTATTAGTTAGCATCACACTTTGACAGAGCTGTGACAAGGCGAGTAGGGTGAGCTCAGGAAAGCCAGTAGCAAGCGCACTTGAAGTAGCCCTGAAGAACCGGATTATAAATTTTGCCAGCCATAATGGAGCTAGGGGCGTTCTCAGTTACCAAATACCGGTGCAATAAGAGAGCAACAGTATTTGACCGTAAAATGACGCCCTATCCGTCTAGCATACGACATTGCTTGTCTCTGCATACGCGGACGTCAGGTCATCTCGGAAATGAAATCCGAAATATAGATTAAAATTGTTGTGTTCCCGCCCGGGATCGAACCGGGGACCTTCTGCGTGTAAAGCAGACGTGATAACCGCTACACCACGGAAACGACGGTTCTTTTCATGTACCACCCGGAGACTCGTAATAGCAACAGTTTGTCTTCTGTGTTAGCAAGGGCATCGGCTACGAGCTCCCTCCGATTCGTGAAGTTCCTGTAGTAAAAGACGTCGATGGAAACAATCCAACCGCGACAGACAGGGAGAACGCTGGCTGAGCTGCAGCCCTACATGGTGAGACCATCAAAGGTGGCGTCATTCACATGCAGTGCGTTTTCGGAACGAATAGGCTCGTTGGTCTAGGGGTATGATTCCTGCTTCGGGTGCAGGAGGTCCCGGGTTCAAATCCCGGACGAGCCCTTGCGTTTTGTACAACGGTGCGGTAACAAATCGCATGGCGGCGGCTGTTTCGCGCATTTCCAGGCCTCCAAGTCAGCGCTAAAATCCGACAACCAGTTCTGAAACCGTTTCATGTTTCATTTGAGCCATGTGCACCCTGCTGATGGAACGTTTGAAGTTGATTTAAATGGTCACAGTAGAGATCGTAGCAAGTGTCTTGCTGAGTGCGACGAAAACGGGTTTCCGCCCGCAATCGAGCCGGGGACCTTCTGCGTGTTAGGCACGGCGCCTGGGCTCGGCGGCAGCTGCTGCTCTTTCCTTCCTTACGAGATACCGTCGATTCGCGCAGTCGTTATTGCAAAAGATGTCACCAAAGGCAATCGCTTCGTTAGCGGCACGGTGCCTGGGCTCGGCGGCAGCTCTACATGGAGGCACCAGCAGCCCAGCCAGGCCGCCGCCGGCACCGGCGCGCCACAGCCCAAGGAGTCGGCGGCCGCCCTGCAATGCCCCTGCCGTTGCATATTCCACCCGCCTCATATCCTCCCCATGTCTGACTCACTACCCCAAATGACACTGCAGTGGACGTGCTTATTACTATCGCTTTTGGAAGAACCAAGGCGCAGTATTCTAGTGTCGAACCGGTACTGCAAATTGGGATTAAGCAAAAATTTATTGTGTGGTCGAGCGACAGCTTCGGCTCGCTCTTCCTACATGATCGCTTCTTGTGCGGAATAATTCCTAGCTCGCCGATGGCTTCAGAGTTGGTCTTCTCGAAGTTTTGCTTTCGCACTGCATTCCGCAATCTTTTCGTTATGAGTTGTGTGCTTCGGTTTCCCGACTTTCTTGTGTTTAGTGCGTTTGGCTTCTCTTAACCCTTAGCCACCGCTTGCCGAAATTTCCACACTATCATCTGTCGATCTGCAGAGCTCGATGAAGGCATCGCGGCCGTTCCTGAGCTCGTGGAACGGTCGAATCTGTAGTTGTTTCCAGATCTCTCCCACACAACGGCCTCCCAGAAGCTTGGATTACAGAAGTACGCCACTACTCCCAGCCGGAGATTCACGATTGAAAGCAGAATGACATGAGCTACACGCAGCTCCGATTTTTTTTTTGTGTCTGACCTACTTTGAAAGACTTTGTAGTCGATTTACTTACTACTATCGCTGTTGGAAACCAGGTGATAACCGCACAGTATTCTAGAGACGATGAGGTAATGAAAATTTAGAATAAGTAAAACAGTATCAAAAGAAGTTGTGTGGTGGAGCAGCACATGCAATTCACGCTTCCTAGATATTCGTTACTGCATAGAATAATTCTTTTGTCTGCGGCGTCTTCAGTATCCGTCTTCTGGAAATTTTGCTTGCAGTATATTGTACAATCTTTTCGTTATGAGTTGGTGCTTGGTTTCCCGATGTTCTTTTGTTTAGTGCATTCGCCTTCTCTTAACCCTGAGAAACCACATACCGAAACTGAGGCACTGCCGGCTGTTCATTAGCAGTGCTCGATGCAGTTATTTCGCTTTTTATTCGTTGCCTTTAATATTCTTCTCATCAGTGGTGAGTGCTGCCTGCAGAAAGCGTTTATCTTGCGAATTCACGTGAAAGTTTGTGTTCCCTGTGAGGCGCACTACTTGGGATTAACTTGACTGCTCCAGCCAGGTGGCTCGTTGGTCTAGGGGTATGATTCCTGCTTTGGGTGCAGGAGGTCCCGGGTTCAAATCCCGGACGAGCCCTAGCGTTTTGTGCAAACTGATCGCACGTCAGTGGCTGAGTCAGCGCAAAAAGCTCGCCGTCAATATCAAATGAACTTCTTATTCGATGTGAGCAATTGACACTCTGGTCCGACGCGTAAAAAAAAAAAAAAATAAAAAAAAAAAAGTGGCTGGGGTACCTGGCTCTTACCCAGGAGGCCGGGGTTCGATTCCCGGTACCGGAAATGCGCATTTTGTTGCTCCTCTTATGCGACTTGGCCCGACTTAGCTCGACTGACGCTTGCAGAAAACTACGTTAAGTACGATTCGTGGTAACAAGTGACGGCGAGAGCGATGCGACACCTGTCCACCTCTTATCGAGGCACCTAACTGTGGTCAACAAAGCTGGAGGACTGCAAGACATTGCCACGGGGGCTGAATGCAGCTAACCACACTGCTTAGTGTCCTAACAGCGGAGACAGGTTCAAAAAAAAAAAAAAAAAAAAAATGGGTATAATTCCTGCTTAGGGTGCAGGAGGTCCCGGGTTCAAATCCCGGACGAGCCCTCGCGTTTTGTGCAAACTGATCGCACGTCAGTGGCTGAGTCAGCGCAAAAAGCTCGCCGTCAATATCAAACGAATTTCTTATTCGACGTGAGCAATTGACACTCTGGTCCGACGCGTGAAGGCGATTACGAAGGTTTCGGGTACAGGTGGTAGCAGATGCAATTTCCCAATCTAAAAACGAAAAAAAATTAAAAAAAAAAAAAAAAAAAAGGGGGTATGATTCCTGCTTTGGGTGCAGGAGGTCCCGGGTTCAAATCCCGGACGAGCCCTGCCATTTTGACCGTGCTGAAGAGTAGGTGGAACTCAGCCCCGGTTGCAGCTCCTCAATGAAGAGTAGACGCCTGTTATAGCACGTGGATATAACAAGAATGCGGCACCAGTAAAGTACGTAGGTGGAATTCGGTAGAAAAGCAGACGGTAATTTTGCATGCAACGGAAAACAAGGTTGTCTTTGCGGGATATGTGCACCGTGAGTGGAGATTCAGCTTAATTGTGCGACAGTCTACCCTCATCTTACTAGCGACGGCAACAACCAAGGGGTGGCATGTAAGATTGAGCGTGGCTAAGAGTTTCTCATTATTAGTTAGCATCACACTTTGACAGAGCTGTGACAAGGCGAGTAGGGTGAGCTCAGGAAAGCCAGTAGCAAGCGCACTTGAAGTAGCCCTGAAGAACCGGATTATAAATTTTGCCAGCCATAATGGAGCTAGGGGCGTTCTCAGTTACCAAATACCGGTGCAATAAGAGAGCAACAGTATTTGACCGTAAAATGACGCCCTATCCGTCTAGCATACGACATTGCTTGTCTCTGCATACGCGGACGTGAGGTCATCTCGGAAATGAAATCCGAAATATAGATTAAAATTGTTGTGTTCCCGCCCGGGATCGAACCGGGGACCTTCTGCGTGTAAAGCAGACGTGATAACCGCTACACCACGGAAACGACGGTTCTTTTCATGTACCACCCGGAGACTCGTAATAGCAACAGTTTGTCTTCTGTGTTAGCAAGGGCATCGGCTACGAGCTCCCTCCGATTCGTGAAGTTCCTGTAGTAAAAGACGTCGATGGAAACAATCCAACCGCGACAGACAGGGAGAACGCTGGCTGAGCTGCAGCCCTACATGGTGAGACCATCAAAGGTGGCGTCATTCACATGCAGTGCGTTTTCGGAACGAATAGGCTCGTTGGTCTAGGGGTATGATTCCTGCTTCGGGTGCAGGAGGTCCCGGGTTCAAATCCCGGACGAGCCCTTGCGTTTTGTACAACGGTGCGGTAACAAATCGCATGGCGGCGGCTGTTTCGCGCATTTCCAGGCCTCCAAGTCAGCGCTAAAATCCGACAACCAGTTCTGAAACCGTTTCATGTTTCATTTGAGCCATGTGCACCCTGCTGATGGAACGTTTGAAGTTGATTTAAATGGTCACAGTAGAGATCGTAGCAAGTGTCTTGCTGAGTGCGACGAAAACGGGTTTCCGCCCGCAATCGAGCCGGGGACCTTCTGCGTGTTAGGCACGGCGCCTGGGCTCGGCGGCAGCTGCTGCTCTTTCCTTCCTTACGAGATACCGTCGATTCGCGCAGTCGTTATTGCAAAAGATGTCACCAAAGGCAATCGCTTCGTTAGCGGCACGGTGCCTGGGCTCGGCGGCAGCTCTACATGGAGGCACCAGCAGCCCAGCCAGGCCGCCGCCGGCACCGGCGCGCCACAGCCCAAGGAGTCGGCGGCCGCCCTGCAATGCCCCTGCCGTTGCATATTCCACCCGCCTCATATCCTCCCCATGTCTGACTCACTACCCCAAATGACACTGCAGTGGACGTGCTTATTACTATCGCTTTTGGAAGAACCAAGGCGCAGTATTCTAGTGTCGAACCGGTACTGCAAATTGGGATTAAGCAAAAATTTATTGTGTGGTCGAGCGACAGCTTCGGCTCGCTCTTCCTACATGATCGCTTCTTGTGCGGAATAATTCCTAGCTCGCCGATGGCTTCAGAGTTGGTCTTCTCGAAGTTTTGCTTTCGCACTGCATTCCGCAATCTTTTCGTTATGAGTTGTGTGCTTCGGTTTCCCGACTTTCTTGTGTTTAGTGCGTTTGGCTTCTCTTAACCCTTAGCCACCGCTTGCCGAAATTTCCACACTATCATCTGTCGATCTGCAGAGCTCGATGAAGGCATCGCGGCCGTTCCTGAGCTCGTGGAACGGTCGAATCTGTAGTTGTTTCCAGATCTCTCCCACACAACGGCCTCCCAGAAGCTTGGATTACAGAAGTACGCCACTACTCCCAGCCGGAGATTCACGATTGAAAGCAGAATGACATGAGCTACACGCAGCTCCGATTTTTTTTTTGTGTCTGACCTACTTTGAAAGACTTTGTAGTCGATTTACTTACTACTATCGCTGTTGGAAACCAGGTGATAACCGCACAGTATTCTAGAGACGATGAGGTAATGAAAATTTAGAATAAGTAAAACAGTATCAAAAGAAGTTGTGTGGTGGAGCAGCACATGCAATTCACGCTTCCTAGATATTCGTTACTGCATAGAATAATTCTTTTGTCTGCGGCGTCTTCAGTATCCGTCTTCTGGAAATTTTGCTTGCAGTATATTGTGCAATCTTTTCGTTATGAGTTGGTGCTTGGTTTCCCGATGTTCTTTTGTTTAGTGCATTCGCCTTCTCTTAACCCTGAGAAACCACATACCGAAACTGAGGCACTGCCGGCTGTTCATAAGCAGTGCTCGATGCAGTTATTTCGCTTTTTATTCGTTGCCTTTAATATTCTTCTCATCAGTGGTGAGTGCTGCCTGCAGAAAGCGTTTATCTTGCGAATTCACGTGAAAGTTTGTGTTCCCTGTGAGGCGCACTACTTGGGATTAACTTGACTGCTCCAGCCAGGTGGCTCGTTGGTCTAGGGGTATGATTCCTGCTTTGGGTGCAGGAGGTCCCGGGTTCAAATCCCGGACGAGCCCTAGCGTTTTGTGCAAACTGATCGCACGTCAGTGGCTGAGTCAGCGCAAAAAGCTCGCCGTCAATATCAAATGAACTTCTTATTCGATGTGAGCAATTGACACTCTGGTCCGACGCGTAAAAAAAAAAAAAAATAAAAAAAAAAAAAGTGGCTGGGGTACCTGGCTCTCACCCAGGAGGCCGGGGTTCGATTCCCGGTACCGGAAATGCGCATTTTGTTGCTCCTCTTATGCGACTTGGCCCGACTTAGCTCGACTGACGCTACGCTGACGCTTGCAGAAAACTACGTTAAGTACGATTCGTGGTAACAAGTGACGGCGAGAGCGATGCGACACCTGTCCACCTCTTATCGAGGCACCTAACTGTGGTCAACAAAGCTGGAGGACTGCAAGACATTGCCACGGGGGCTGAATGCAGCTAACCACACTGCTTAGTGTCCTAACAGCGGAGACAGGTTCAAAAAAAAAAAAAAAAAAAAAAAAAATGGGTATAATTCCTGCTTAGGGTGCAGGAGGTCCCGGGTTCAAATCCCGGACGAGCCCTCGCGTTTTGTGCAAACTGATCGCACGTCAGTGGCTGAGTCAGCGCAAAAAGCTCGCCGTCAATATCAAACGAATTTCTTATTCGACGTGAGCAATTGACACTCTGGTCCGACGCGTGAAGGCGATTACGAAGGTTTCGGGTACAGGTGGTAGCAGATGCAATTTCCCAATCTAAAAACGAAAAAAAATTAAAAAAAAAAAAAAAAAAGGGGGTATGATTCCTGCTTTGGGTGCAGGAGGTCCCGGGTTCAAATCCCGGACGAGGCCCTGCCATTTTGACCGTGCTGAAGAGTAGGTGGAACTCAGCCCCGGTTGCAGCTCCTCAATGAAGAGTAGACGCCTGTTATAGCACGTGGATATAACAAGAATGCGGCACCAGTAAAGTACGTAGGTGGAATTCGGTAGAAAAGCAGACGGTAATTTTGCATGCAACGGAAAACAAGGTTGTCTTTGCGGGATATGTGCACCGTGAGTGGAGATTCAGCTTAATTGTGCGACAGTCTACCCTCATCTTACTAGCGACGGCAACAACCAAGGGGTGGCATGTAAGATTGAGCGTGGCTAAGAGTTTCTCATTATTAGTTAGCATCACACTTTGACAGAGCTGTGACAAGGCGAGTAGGGTGAGCTCAGGGAAAGCCAGTAGCAAGCGCACTTGAAGTAGCCCTGAAGAACCGGATTATAAATTTTGCCAGCCATAATGGAGCTAGGGGCGTTCTCAGTTACCAAATACCGGTGCAATAAGAGAGCAACAGTATTTGACCGTAAAATGACGCCCTATCCGTCTAGCATACGACATTGCTTGTCTCTGCATACGCGGACGTCAGGTCATCTCGGAAATGAAATCCGAAATATAGATTAAAATTGTTGTGTTCCCGCCCGGGATCGAACCGGGGACCTTCTGCGTGTAAAGCAGACGTGATAACCGCTACACCACGGAAACGACGGTTCTTTTCATGTACCACCCGGAGACTCGTAATAGCAACAGTTTGTCTTCTGTGTTAGCAAGGGCATCGGCTACGAGCTCCCTCCGATTCGTGAAGTTCCTGTAGTAAAAGACGTCGATGGAAACAATCCAACCGCGACAGACAGGGAGAACGCTGGCTGAGCTGCAGCCCTACATGGTGAGACCATCAAAGGTGGCGTCATTCACATGCAGTGCGTTTTCGGAACGAATAGGCTCGTTGGTCTAGGGGTATGATTCCTGCTTCGGGTGCAGGAGGTCCCGGGTTCAAATCCCGGACGAGCCCTTGCGTTTTGTACAACGGTGCGGTAACAAATCGCATGGCGGCGGCTGTTTCGCGCATTTCCAGGCCTCCAAGTCAGCGCTAAAATCCGACAACCAGTTCTGAAACCGTTTCATGTTTCATTTGAGCCATGTGCACCCTGCTGATGGAACGTTTGAAGTTGATTTAAATGGTCACAGTAGAGATCGTAGCAAGTGTCTTGCTGAGTGCGACGAAAACGGGTTTCCGCCCGCAATCGAGCCGGGGACCTTCTGCGTGTTAGGCACGGCGCCTGGGCTCGGCGGCAGCTGCTGCTCTTTCCTTCCTTACGAGATACCGTCGATTCGCGCAGTCGTTATTGCAAAAGATGTCACCAAAGGCAATCGCTTCGTTAGCGGCACGGTGCCTGGGCTCGGCGGCAGCTCTACATGGAGGCACCAGCAGCCCAGCCAGGCCGCCGCCGGCACCGGCGCGCCACAGCCCAAGGAGTCGGCGGCCGCCCTGCAATGCCCCTGCCGTTGCATATTCCACCCGCCTCATATCCTCCCCATGTCTGACTCACTACCCCAAATGACACTGCAGTGGACGTGCTTATTACTATCGCTTTTGGAAGAACCAAGGCGCAGTATTCTAGTGTCGAACCGGTACTGCAAATTGGGATTAAGCAAAAATTTATTGTGTGGTCGAGCGACAGCTTCGGCTCGCTCTTCCTACATGATCGCTTCTTGTGCGGAATAATTCCTAGCTCGCCGATGGCTTCAGAGTTGGTCTTCTCGAAGTTTTGCTTTCGCACTGCATTCCGCAATCTTTTCGTTATGAGTTGTGTGCTTCGGTTTCCCGACTTTCTTGTGTTTAGTGCGTTTGGCTTCTCTTAACCCTTAGCCACCGCTTGCCGAAATTTCCACACTATCATCTGTCGATCTGCAGAGCTCGATGAAGGCATCGCGGCCGTTCCTGAGCTCGTGGAACGGTCGAATCTGTAGTTGTTTCCAGATCTCTCCCACACAACGGCCTCCCAGAAGCTTGGATTACAGAAGTACGCCACTACTCCCAGCCGGAGATTCACGATTGAAAGCAGAATGACATGAGCTACACGCAGCTCCGATTTTTTTTTTGTGTCTGACCTACTTTGAAAGACTTTGTAGTCGATTTACTTACTACTATCGCTGTTGGAAACCAGGTGATAACCGCACAGTATTCTAGAGACGATGAGGTAATGAAAATTTAGAATAAGTAAAACAGTATCAAAAGAAGTTGTGTGGTGGAGCAGCACATGCAATTCACGCTTCCTAGATATTCGTTACTGCATAGAATAATTCTTTTGTCTGCGGCGTCTTCAGTATCCGTCTTCTGGAAATTTTGCTTGCAGTATATTGTGCAATCTTTTCGTTATGAGTTGGTGCTTGGTTTCCCGATGTTCTTTTGTTTAGTGCATTCGCCTTCTCTTAACCCTGAGAAACCACATACCGAAACTGAGGCACTGCCGGCTGTTCATAAGCAGTGCTCGATGCAGTTATTTCGCTTTTTATTCGTTGCCTTTAATATTCTTCTCATCAGTGGTGAGTGCTGCCTGCAGAAAGCGTTTATCTTGCGAATTCACGTGAAAGTTTGTGTTCCCTGTGAGGCGCACTACTTGGGATTAACTTGACTGCTCCAGCCAGGTGGCTCGTTGGTCTAGGGGTATGATTCCTGCTTTGGGTGCAGGAGGTCCCGGGTTCAAATCCCGGACGAGCCCTAGCGTTTTGTGCAAACTGATCGCACGTCAGTGGCTGAGTCAGCGCAAAAAGCTCGCCGTCAATATCAAATGAACTTCTTATTCGATGTGAGCAATTGACACTCTGGTCCGACGCGTAAAAAAAAAAAAAAATAAAAAAAAAAAAAGTGGCTGGGGTACCTGGCTCTTACCCAGGAGGCCGGGGTTCGATTCCCGGTACCGGAAATGCGCATTTTGTTGCTCCTCTTATGCGACTTGGCCCGACTTAGCTCGACTGACGCTACGCTGACGCTTGCAGAAAACTACGTTAAGTACGATTCGTGGTAACAAGTGACGGCGAGAGCGATGCGACACCTGTCCACCTCTTATCGAGGCACCTAACTGTGGTCAACAAAGCTGGAGGACTGCAAGACATTGCCACGGGGGCTGAATGCAGCTAACCACACTGCTTAGTGTCCTAACAGCGGAGACAGGTTCAAAAAAAAAAAAAAAAAAAAAAAAAAATGGGTATAATTCCTGCTTAGGGTGCAGGAGGTCCCGGGTTCAAATCCCGGACGAGCCCTCGCGTTTTGTGCAAACTGATCGCACGTCAGTGGCTGAGTCAGCGCAAAAAGCTCGCCGTCAATA
>NW_025728764.1:0-75137 GCF_021461385.2 Schistocerca piceifrons
CCAGCAGCCAGCCAGGCCGCCGCCGGCACCGGCGCGCCACAGCCCAAGGAGTCGGCGGCCGCCCTGCAATGCCCCTGCCGTTGCATATTCCACCCGCCTCATATCCTCCCCATGTCTGACTCACTACCCCAAATGACACTGCAGTGGACGTGCTTATTACTATCGCTTTTGGAAGAACCAAGGCGCAGTATTCTAGTGTCGAACCGGTACTGCAAATTGGGATTAAGCAAAAATTTATTGTGTGGTCGAGCGACAGCTTCGGCTCGCTCTTCCTACATGATCGCTTCTTGTGCGGAATAATTCCTAGCTCGCCGATGGCTTCAGAGTTGGTCTTCTCGAAGTTTTGCTTTCGCACTGCATTCCGCAATCTTTTCGTTATGAGTGTGTGCTTCGGTTTCCGACTTTCTTGTGTTTAGTGCGTTTGGCTTCTCTTAACCCTTAGCCACCGCTTGCCGAAATTTCCACACTATCATCTGTCGATCTGCAGAGCTCGATGAAAGCATCGCGGCCGTTCCTGAGCTCGTGGAACGGTCGAATCTGGTAGTTGTTTCCAGATCTCTCCCACACAACGGCCTCCCAGAAGCTTGGATTACAGAAGTACGCCACTACTCCCAGCCGGAGATTCACGATTGAAAGCAGAATGACATGAGCTACACGCAGCTCCGATTTTTTTTTTGTGTCTGACCTACTTTGAAAGACTTTGTAGTCGATTTACTTACTACTATCGCTGTTGGAAACCAGGTGATAACCGCACAGTATTCTAGAGACGATGAGGTAATGAAAATTTAGAATAAGTAAAAACAGTATCAAAGAAGTTGTGTGGTGGAGCAGCACATGCAATTCACGCTTCCTAGATATTCGTTACTGCATAGAATAATTCTTTTGTCCTGCGGCGTCTTCAGTATCCGTCTTCTGGAAATTTTTGCTTGCAGTATATTGTGCAATCTTTTCGTTATGAGTTGGTGCTTGGTTTCCCGATGTTCTTTTGTTTAGTGCATTCGCCTTCTCTTAACCCTGAGAAAACCACATACCGAAACTGAGGCACTGCCGGCTGTTCATAAGCAGTGCTCGATGCAGTTATTTCGCTTTTATTCGTTGCCTCTTAATATTCTTCTCATCAGTGGTGAGTGCTGCCTGCAGAAAGCGTTTATCTTGCGAATTCACGTGAAAGTTTGTGTTCCTGTGAGGCGCACTACTTGGGATTAACTTGACTGCTCCAGCCAGGTGGTGGCTCGTGGTCTAGGGGTATGATTCCTGCTTTGGGTGCAGGAGGTCCCGGGTTCAAATCCCGGACGAGCCCTAGCGTTTTGTGCAAACTGATCGCACGTCAGTGGCTGAGTCAGCGCAAAAGGCTCGCCGTCAATATCAAATGAACTTCTTATTCGATGTGAGCAATTGACACTCTGGTCCGACGCGTTAAAAAAAAAAAATAAAAAAAAAAAAAGTGGCTGGGGTACCTGGCTCTCACCCAGGAGGCCGGGGTTCGATTCCCGGTACCGGAAATGCGCATTTTGTTGCTCCTCTTATGCGACTTGGCCCGACTTAGCTCGACTGACGCTACGCTGACGCTTGCAGAAAACTACGTTAAGTACGATTCGTGGTAACAAGTGACGGCGAGAGCGATGCGACACCTGTCCACCTCTTATCGAGGCACCTAACTGTGGTCAACAAAGCTGGAGGACTGCAAGACATTGCCACGGGGGCTGAATGCAGCTAACCACACTGCTTAGTGTCCTAACAGCGGAGACAGGTTCAAAAAAAAAAAAAAAAAAAAAAAATGGGTATATTCCTGCTTAGGGTGCAGGAGGTCCCGGGTTCAAATCCCGGACGAGCCCTCGCGTTTTGTGCAAACTGATCGCACGTCAGTGGCTGAGTCAGCGCAAAAAGCTCGCGGTCAATATCAAACGAATTTCTTATTCGACGTGAGCAATTGACACTCTGGTCCGACGCGTGAAGGCGATTACGAAGGTTTCGGGTACAGGTGGTAGCAGATGCAATTTCCCAATCTAAAAACGAAAAAAATTAAAAAAAAAAAAAAAAGGGGGTATGATTCCTGCTTTGGGGTGCAGGAGGTCCCGGTTTCAAATCCCGGACGAGCCCTGCCATTTTGACCGTGCTGAAGAGTAGGTGGAACTCAGCCCCGGTTGCAGCTCCTCAATGAAGAGTAGACGCCTGTTATAGCACGTGGATATAACAAGAATGCGGCACCAGTAAAGTACGTAGGTGGAATTCGGTAGAAAAGCAGACGGTAATTTTGCATGCAACGGAAAACAAGGTTGTCTTTGCGGGATTATGTGCACCGTGAGTGGAGATTCAGCTTAATTGTGCGACAGTCTACCTCATCTTACTAGCGACGGCAACAACCAAGGGTGGCATGTAAGATTGAGCGTGGCTAAGAGTTTCTCATTATTAGTTAGCATCACACTTTGACAGAGCTGTGACAAGGCGAGTAGGGTGAGCTCAGGAAAGCCAGTAGCAAGCGCACTTGAAGTAGCCCTGAAGAACCGGATTATAAATTTTGCCAGCCATATGGAGCTAGGGGCGTTCTCAGTTACCAAATACCGGTGCAATAAGAGAGCAACAGTATTTGACCGTAAAATGACGCCCTATCCGTCTAGCATACGACATTGCTTGTCTCTGCATACGCGGACGTGAGGTCATCTCGGAATGAAATCCGAAATATAGATTAAAATTGTTGTGTTCCCGCCCGGGATCGAACACGGGGACCTTCTGCGGTGTAAAGCAGACGTGATAACCGCTACACCACGGAAACGACGGTTCTTTTCATGTACCACCCGGAGACTCGTAATAGCAACAGTTTGTCTTCTGTGTTAGCAAGGGCATCGGCAACGAGCTCCCTCCGATTCGTGAAGTTCCCTGTAGTAAAAGACGTCGATGGAACAATCCACCGCGACAGACAGGGAGAACGCTGCTGAGCTGCAGCCCTACATGGTGAGACATCAAAGGTGGCGTCATTCACATGCAGTGCGTTTTTCGGAACGAATAGGCCTCGTTGGTCTAGGGGTATGATTCCTGCTTCGGGGTGCAGGAGGTCCCGGGTTCAAATCCCGGACGAGCCCTTGCGTTTTGTACAACGGTGCGGTAACAAATCGCATGGCGGCGGCCTGTTTCGCGCATTTCCAGGCCTCCAAGTCAGCGCTAAAATCCGACAACCAGTTCTGAAACGTTTCATGTTTCATTTGAGCCATTGTGCACCCTGCTGATGGAACGTTTTGAAGTTGATTTAAATGGTCACAGTAGAGATCGTAGCAAGTGTCTTGCTGAGTGCGACGAAAACGGGTTTCCGCCCGCAATCGAGCCGGGGACCTTCTGCGTGTTAGGCACGGCGCCTGGGCTCGGCGGCAGCTGCTGCTCTTTTCCTTCCTTACGAGATACCGTCGATTCGCGCAGTCGTTATTGCAAAAGATGTCACCAAAGGGCAATCGCTTCGTTAGCGGCACGGTGCCTGGGCTCGGCGGCAGCTCTACATGGAGGCACCAGCAGCCCAGCCAGGCCGCCGCCCGGCACCGGCGCGCCACAGCCCAAGGAGTCGGCGGCCGCCCTGCAATGCCCCTGCCGTTGCATATTCCACCCGCCTCATATCCTCCCCATGTCTGACTCACTACCCCAAATGACACTGCAGTGGACGTGCTTATTACTATCGCTTTTGGAAGAACCAAGGCGCAGTATTCTAGTGTCGAACCGGTACTGCAAATTGGGATTAAGCAAAAATTTATTGTGTGGTCGAGCGACAGCTTCGCTCGCTCTTCCTACATGATCGCTTCTTGTGCGGAATAATTCCTAGCTCGCCGATGGCTTCAGAGTTGGTCTTCTCGAATGTGTTTGCTTTCGCACTGCATTCCGCAATCTTTTCGTTATGAGTTGTGTGCTTCGGTTTCCCGACTTTCTTGTGTTTAGTGCGTTTGGCTTCTCTTAACCCTTAGCCACCGCTTGCCGAAATTTCCACACTATCATCTGTCGATCTGCAGAGCTCGATGAAAGCATCGCGGCCGTTCCTGAGCTCGTGGAACGGTCGAATCTGTAGTTGTTTCCAGATCTCTCCCACACAACGGCCTCCCAGAAGCTTGGATTACAGAAGTACGCCACTACTCCCAGCCGGAGATTCACGATTGAAAGCAGAATGACATGAGCTACACGCAGCTCCGATTTTTTTTTTGTGTCTGACCTACTTTGAAAGACTTTGTAGTCGATTTACTTACTACTATCGCTGTTGGAAACCAGGTGATAACCGCACAGTATTCTAGAGACGATGAGGTAATGAAAATTTAGAATAAGTAAAACAGTATCAAAAGAAGTTGTGTGGTGGAGCAGCACATGCAATTCACGCTTCCTAGATATTCGTTACTGCATAGAATAATTCTTTTGTCTGCGGCGTCTTCAGTATCCGTCTTCTGGAAATTTTGCTTGCAGTATATTGTGCAATCTTTTCGTTATGAGTTGGTGCTTGGTTTCCCGATGTTCTTTTGTTTAGTGCATTCGCCTTCTCTTAACCCTGAGAAACCACATACCGAAACTGAGGCACTGCCGGCTGTTCATAAGCAGTGCTCGATGCAGTTATTTCGCTTTTTATTCGTTGCCTTTAATATTCTTCTCATCAGTGGTGAGTGCTGCCTGCAGAAAGCGTTTATCTTGCGAATTCACGTGAAAGTTTGTGTTCCCTGTGAGGCGCACTACTTGGGATTAACTTGACTGCTCCAGCCAGGTGGCTCGTTGGTCTAGGGGTATGATTCCTGCTTTGGGTGCAGGAGGTCCCGGGTTCAAATCCCGGACGAGCCCTAGCGTTTTGTGCAAACTGATCGCACGTCAGTGGCTGAGTCAGCGCAAAAAGCTCGCCGTCAATATCAAATGAACTTCTTATTCGATGTGAGCAATTGACACTCTGGTCCGACGCGTTAAAAAAAAAAAAATAAAAAAAAAAAAAGTGGCTGGGGTACCTGGCTCTCACCCAGGAGGCCGGGGTTCGATTCCCGGTACCGGAAATGCGCATTTTGTTGCTCCTCTTATGCGACTTGGCCCGACTTAGCTCGACTGACGCTACGCTGACGCTTGCAGAAAACTACGTTAAGTACGATTCGTGGTAACAAGTGACGGCGAGAGCGATGCGACACCTGTCCACCTCTTATCGAGGCACCTAACTGTGGTCAACAAAGCTGGAGGACTGCAAGACATTGCCACGGGGGCTGAATGCAGCTAACCACACTGCTTAGTGTCCTAACAGCGGAGACAGGTTCAAAAAAAAAAAAAAAAAAAAAAAAAAATGGGTATAATTCCTGCTTAGGGTGCAGGAGGTCCCGGGTTCAAATCCCGGACGAGCCCTCGCGTTTTGTGCAAACTGATCGCACGTCAGTGGCTGAGTCAGCGCAAAAAGCTCGCCGTCAATATCAAACGAATTTCTTATTCGACGTGAGCAATTGACACTCTGGTCCGACGCGTGAAGGCGATTACGAAGGTTTCGGGTACAGGTGGTAGCAGATGCAATTTCCCAATCTAAAAACGAAAAAAAATTAAAAAAAAAAAAAAAAAGGGGGTATGATTCCTGCTTTGGGTGCAGGAGGTCCCGGTTTCAAATCCCGGACGAGCCCTGCCATTTTGACCGTGCTGAAGAGTAGGTGGAACTCAGCCCCGGTTGCAGCTCCTCAATGAAGAGTAGACGCCTGTTATAGCACGTGGATATAACAAGAATGCGGCACCAGTAAAGTACGTAGGTGGAATTCGGTAGAAAAGCAGACGGTAATTTTGCATGCAACGGAAAACAAGGTTGTCTTTGCGGGATATGTGCACCGTGAGTGGAGATTCAGCTTAATTGTGCGACAGTCTACCCTCATCTTACTAGCGACGGCAACAACCAAGGGGTGGCATGTAAGATTGAGCGTGGCTAAGAGTTTCTCATTATTAGTTAGCATCACACTTTGACAGAGCTGTGACAAGGCGAGTAGGGTGAGCTCAGGAAAGCCAGTAGCAAGCGCACTTGAAGTAGCCCTGAAGAACCGGATTATAAATTTTGCCAGCCATAATGGAGCTAGGGGCGTTCTCAGTTACCAAATACCGGTGCAATAAGAGAGCAACAGTATTTGACCGTAAAATGACGCCCTATCCGTCTAGCATACGACATTGCTTGTCTCTGCATACGCGGACGTGAGGTCATCTCGGAAATGAAATCCGAAATATAGATTAAAATTGTTGTGTTCCCGCCCGGGATCGAACCGGGGACCTTCTGCGTGTAAAGCAGACGTGATAACCGCTACACCACGGAAACGACGGTTCTTTTCATGTACCACCCGGAGACTCGTAATAGCAACAGTTTGTCTTCTGTGTTAGCAAGGGCATCGGCAACGAGCTCCCTCCGATTCGTGAAGTTCCTGTAGTAAAAGACGTCGATGGAAACAATCCAACCGCGACAGACAGGGAGAACGCTGGCTGAGCTGCAGCCCTACATGGTGAGACCATCAAAGGTGGCGTCATTCACATGCAGTGCGTTTTCGGAACGAATAGGCTCGTTGGTCTAGGGGTATGATTCCTGCTTCGGGTGCAGGAGGTCCCGGGTTCAAATCCCGGACGAGCCCTTGCGTTTTGTACAACGGTGCGGTAACAAATCGCATGGCGGCGGCTGTTTCGCGCATTTCCAGGCCTCCAAGTCAGCGCTAAAATCCGACAACCAGTTCTGAAACCGTTTCATGTTTCATTTGAGCCATGTGCACCCTGCTGATGGAACGTTTGAAGTTGATTTAAATGGTCACAGTAGAGATCGTAGCAAGTGTCTTGCTGAGTGCGACGAAAACGGGTTTCCGCCCGCAATCGAGCCGGGGACCTTCTGCGTGTTAGGCACGGCGCCTGGGCTCGGCGGCAGCTGCTGCTCTTTCCTTCCTTACGAGATACCGTCGATTCGCGCAGTCGTTATTGCAAAAGATGTCACCAAAGGCAATCGCTTCGTTAGCGGCACGGTGCCTGGGCTCGGCGGCAGCTCTACATGGAGGCACCAGCAGCCCAGCCAGGCCGCCGCCGGCACCGGCGCGCCACAGCCCAAGGAGTCGGCGGCCGCCCTGCAATGCCCCTGCCGTTGCATATTCCACCCGCCTCATATCCTCCCCATGTCTGACTCACTACCCCAAATGACACTGCAGTGGACGTGCTTATTACTATCGCTTTTGGAAGAACCAAGGCGCAGTATTCTAGTGTCGAACCGGTACTGCAAATTGGGATTAAGCAAAAATTTATTGTGTGGTCGAGCGACAGCTTCGGCTCGCTCTTCCTACATGATCGCTTCTTGTGCGGAATAATTCCTAGCTCGCCGATGGCTTCAGAGTTGGTCTTCTCGAAGTTTTGCTTTCGCACTGCATTCCGCAATCTTTTCGTTATGAGTTGTGTGCTTCGGTTTCCCGACTTTCTTGTGTTTAGTGCGTTTGGCTTCTCTTAACCCTTAGCCACCGCTTGCCGAAATTTCCACACTATCATCTGTCGATCTGCAGAGCTCGATGAAAGCATCGCGGCCGTTCCTGAGCTCGTGGAACGGTCGAATCTGTAGTTGTTTCCAGATCTCTCCCACACAACGGCCTCCCAGAAGCTTGGATTACAGAAGTACGCCACTACTCCCAGCCGGAGATTCACGATTGAAAGCAGAATGACATGAGCTACACGCAGCTCCGATTTTTTTTTTGTGTCTGACCTACTTTGAAAGACTTTGTAGTCGATTTACTTACTACTATCGCTGTTGGAAACCAGGTGATAACCGCACAGTATTCTAGAGACGATGAGGTAATGAAAATTTAGAATAAGTAAAACAGTATCAAAAGAAGTTGTGTGGTGGAGCAGCACATGCAATTCACGCTTCCTAGATATTCGTTACTGCATAGAATAATTCTTTTGTCTGCGGCGTCTTCAGTATCCGTCTTCTGGAAATTTTGCTTGCAGTATATTGTGCAATCTTTTCGTTATGAGTTGGTGCTTGGTTTCCCGATGTTCTTTTGTTTAGTGCATTCGCCTTCTCTTAACCCTGAGAAACCACATACCGAAACTGAGGCACTGCCGGCTGTTCATAAGCAGTGCTCGATGCAGTTATTTCGCTTTTTATTCGTTGCCTTTAATATTCTTCTCATCAGTGGTGAGTGCTGCCTGCAGAAAGCGTTTATCTTGCGAATTCACGTGAAAGTTTGTGTTCCCTGTGAGGCGCACTACTTGGGATTAACTTGACTGCTCCAGCCAGGTGGCTCGTTGGTCTAGGGGTATGATTCCTGCTTTGGGTGCAGGAGGTCCCGGGTTCAAATCCCGGACGAGCCCTAGCGTTTTGTGCAAACTGATCGCACGTCAGTGGCTGAGTCAGCGCAAAAAGCTCGCCGTCAATATCAAATGAACTTCTTATTCGATGTGAGCAATTGACACTCTGGTCCGACGCGTTAAAAAAAAAAAAATAAAAAAAAAAAAAGTGGCTGGGGTACCTGGCTCTCACCCAGGAGGCCGGGGTTCGATTCCCGGTACCGGAAATGCGCATTTTGTTGCTCCTCTTATGCGACTTGGCCCGACTTAGCTCGACTGACGCTACGCTGACGCTTGCAGAAAACTACGTTAAGTACGATTCGTGGTAACAAGTGACGGCGAGAGCGATGCGACACCTGTCCACCTCTTATCGAGGCACCTAACTGTGGTCAACAAAGCTGGAGGACTGCAAGACATTGCCACGGGGGCTGAATGCAGCTAACCACACTGCTTAGTGTCCTAACAGCGGAGACAGGTTCAAAAAAAAAAAAAAAAAAAAAAAAAAATGGGTATAATTCCTGCTTAGGGTGCAGGAGGTCCCGGGTTCAAATCCCGGACGAGCCCTCGCGTTTTGTGCAAACTGATCGCACGTCAGTGGCTGAGTCAGCGCAAAAAGCTCGCCGTCAATATCAAACGAATTTCTTATTCGACGTGAGCAATTGACACTCTGGTCCGACGCGTGAAGGCGATTACGAAGGTTTCGGGTACAGGTGGTAGCAGATGCAATTTCCCAATCTAAAAACGAAAAAAAATTAAAAAAAAAAAAAAAAGGGGGTATGATTCCTGCTTTGGGTGCAGGAGGTCCCGGTTTCAAATCCCGGACGAGCCCTGCCATTTTGACCGTGCTGAAGAGTAGGTGGAACTCAGCCCCGGTTGCAGCTCCTCAATGAAGAGTAGACGCCTGTTATAGCACGTGGATATAACAAGAATGCGGCACCAGTAAAGTACGTAGGTGGAATTCGGTAGAAAAGCAGACGGTAATTTTGCATGCAACGGAAAACAAGGTTGTCTTTGCGGGATATGTGCACCGTGAGTGGAGATTCAGCTTAATTGTGCGACAGTCTACCCTCATCTTACTAGCGACGGCAACAACCAAGGGGTGGCATGTAAGATTGAGCGTGGCTAAGAGTTTCTCATTATTAGTTAGCATCACACTTTGACAGAGCTGTGACAAGGCGAGTAGGGTGAGCTCAGGAAAGCCAGTAGCAAGCGCACTTGAAGTAGCCCTGAAGAACCGGATTATAAATTTTGCCAGCCATAATGGAGCTAGGGGCGTTCTCAGTTACCAAATACCGGTGCAATAAGAGAGCAACAGTATTTGACCGTAAAATGACGCCCTATCCGTCTAGCATACGACATTGCTTGTCTCTGCATACGCGGACGTGAGGTCATCTCGGAAATGAAATCCGAAATATAGATTAAAATTGTTGTGTTCCCGCCCGGGATCGAACCGGGGACCTTCTGCGTGTAAAGCAGACGTGATAACCGCTACACCACGGAAACGACGGTTCTTTTCATGTACCACCCGGAGACTCGTAATAGCAACAGTTTGTCTTCTGTGTTAGCAAGGGCATCGGCAACGAGCTCCCTCCGATTCGTGAAGTTCCTGTAGTAAAAGACGTCGATGGAAACAATCCAACCGCGACAGACAGGGAGAACGCTGGCTGAGCTGCAGCCCTACATGGTGAGACCATCAAAGGTGGCGTCATTCACATGCAGTGCGTTTTCGGAACGAATAGGCTCGTTGGTCTAGGGGTATGATTCCTGCTTCGGGTGCAGGAGGTCCCGGGTTCAAATCCCGGACGAGCCCTTGCGTTTTGTACAACGGTGCGGTAACAAATCGCATGGCGGCGGCTGTTTCGCGCATTTCCAGGCCTCCAAGTCAGCGCTAAAATCCGACAACCAGTTCTGAAACCGTTTCATGTTTCATTTGAGCCATGTGCACCCTGCTGATGGAACGTTTGAAGTTGATTTAAATGGTCACAGTAGAGATCGTAGCAAGTGTCTTGCTGAGTGCGACGAAAACGGGTTTCCGCCCGCAATCGAGCCGGGGACCTTCTGCGTGTTAGGCACGGCGCCTGGGCTCGGCGGCAGCTGCTGCTCTTTCCTTCCTTACGAGATACCGTCGATTCGCGCAGTCGTTATTGCAAAAGATGTCACCAAAGGCAATCGCTTCGTTAGCGGCACGGTGCCTGGGCTCGGCGGCAGCTCTACATGGAGGCACCAGCAGCCCAGCCAGGCCGCCGCCGGCACCGGCGCGCCACAGCCCAAGGAGTCGGCGGCCGCCCTGCAATGCCCCTGCCGTTGCATATTCCACCCGCCTCATATCCTCCCCATGTCTGACTCACTACCCCAAATGACACTGCAGTGGACGTGCTTATTACTATCGCTTTTGGAAGAACCAAGGCGCAGTATTCTAGTGTCGAACCGGTACTGCAAATTGGGATTAAGCAAAAATTTATTGTGTGGTCGAGCGACAGCTTCGGCTCGCTCTTCCTACATGATCGCTTCTTGTGCGGAATAATTCCTAGCTCGCCGATGGCTTCAGAGTTGGTCTTCTCGAAGTTTTGCTTTCGCACTGCATTCCGCAATCTTTTCGTTATGAGTTGTGTGCTTCGGTTTCCCGACTTTCTTGTGTTTAGTGCGTTTGGCTTCTCTTAACCCTTAGCCACCGCTTGCCGAAATTTCCACACTATCATCTGTCGATCTGCAGAGCTCGATGAAAGCATCGCGGCCGTTCCTGAGCTCGTGGAACGGTCGAATCTGTAGTTGTTTCCAGATCTCTCCCACACAACGGCCTCCCAGAAGCTTGGATTACAGAAGTACGCCACTACTCCCAGCCGGAGATTCACGATTGAAAGCAGAATGACATGAGCTACACGCAGCTCCGATTTTTTTTTTGTGTCTGACCTACTTTGAAAGACTTTGTAGTCGATTTACTTACTACTATCGCTGTTGGAAACCAGGTGATAACCGCACAGTATTCTAGAGACGATGAGGTAATGAAAATTTAGAATAAGTAAAACAGTATCAAAAGAAGTTGTGTGGTGGAGCAGCACATGCAATTCACGCTTCCTAGATATTCGTTACTGCATAGAATAATTCTTTTGTCTGCGGCGTCTTCAGTATCCGTCTTCTGGAAATTTTGCTTGCAGTATATTGTGCAATCTTTTCGTTATGAGTTGGTGCTTGGTTTCCCGATGTTCTTTTGTTTAGTGCATTCGCCTTCTCTTAACCCTGAGAAACCACATACCGAAACTGAGGCACTGCCGGCTGTTCATAAGCAGTGCTCGATGCAGTTATTTCGCTTTTTATTCGTTGCCTTTAATATTCTTCTCATCAGTGGTGAGTGCTGCCTGCAGAAAGCGTTTATCTTGCGAATTCACGTGAAAGTTTGTGTTCCCTGTGAGGCGCACTACTTGGGATTAACTTGACTGCTCCAGCCAGGTGGCTCGTTGGTCTAGGGGTATGATTCCTGCTTTGGGTGCAGGAGGTCCCGGGTTCAAATCCCGGACGAGCCCTAGCGTTTTGTGCAAACTGATCGCACGTCAGTGGCTGAGTCAGCGCAAAAAGCTCGCCGTCAATATCAAATGAACTTCTTATTCGATGTGAGCAATTGACACTCTGGTCCGACGCGTTAAAAAAAAAAAAATAAAAAAAAAAAAAGTGGCTGGGGTACCTGGCTCTCACCCAGGAGGCCGGGGTTCGATTCCCGGTACCGGAAATGCGCATTTTGTTGCTCCTCTTATGCGACTTGGCCCGACTTAGCTCGACTGACGCTACGCTGACGCTTGCAGAAAACTACGTTAAGTACGATTCGTGGTAACAAGTGACGGCGAGAGCGATGCGACACCTGTCCACCTCTTATCGAGGCACCTAACTGTGGTCAACAAAGCTGGAGGACTGCAAGACATTGCCACGGGGGCTGAATGCAGCTAACCACACTGCTTAGTGTCCTAACAGCGGAGACAGGTTCAAAAAAAAAAAAAAAAAAAAAAAAATGGGTATAATTCCTGCTTAGGGTGCAGGAGGTCCCGGGTTCAAATCCCGGACGAGCCCTCGCGTTTTGTGCAAACTGATCGCACGTCAGTGGCTGAGTCAGCGCAAAAAGCTCGCCGTCAATATCAAACGAATTTCTTATTCGACGTGAGCAATTGACACTCTGGTCCGACGCGTGAAGGCGATTACGAAGGTTTCGGGTACAGGTGGTAGCAGATGCAATTTCCCAATCTAAAAACGAAAAAAAATTAAAAAAAAAAAAAAAAGGGGGTATGATTCCTGCTTTGGGTGC
Source organism: Schistocerca piceifrons (assembly GCF_021461385.2). NCBI lineage: Eukaryota > Metazoa > Arthropoda > Insecta > Orthoptera > Acrididae > Schistocerca > Schistocerca piceifrons. The sequence goes on from NW_025728764.1 coordinate 12,563, forward strand.
AGGAGGTCCCGGTTTCAAATCCCGGACGAGCCCTGCCATTTTGACCGTGCTGAAGAGTAGGTGGAACTCAGCCCCGGTTGCAGCTCCTCAATGAAGAGTAGACGCCTGTTATAGCACGTGGATATAACAAGAATGCGGCACCAGTAAAGTACGTAGGTGGAATTCGGTAGAAAAGCAGACGGTAATTTTGCATGCAACGGAAAACAAGGTTGTCTTTGCGGGATATGTGCACCGTGAGTGGAGATTCAGCTTAATTGTGCGACAGTCTACCCTCATCTTACTAGCGACGGCAACAACCAAGGGGTGGCATGTAAGATTGAGCGTGGCTAAGAGTTTCTCATTATTAGTTAGCATCACACTTTGACAGAGCTGTGACAAGGCGAGTAGGGTGAGCTCAGGAAAGCCAGTAGCAAGCGCACTTGAAGTAGCCCTGAAGAACCGGATTATAAATTTTGCCAGCCATAATGGAGCTAGGGGCGTTCTCAGTTACCAAATACCGGTGCAATAAGAGAGCAACAGTATTTGACCGTAAAATGACGCCCTATCCGTCTAGCATACGACATTGCTTGTCTCTGCATACGCGGACGTGAGGTCATCTCGGAAATGAAATCCGAAATATAGATTAAAATTGTTGTGTTCCCGCCCGGGATCGAACCGGGGACCTTCTGCGTGTAAAGCAGACGTGATAACCGCTACACCACGGAAACGACGGTTCTTTTCATGTACCACCCGGAGACTCGTAATAGCAACAGTTTGTCTTCTGTGTTAGCAAGGGCATCGGCAACGAGCTCCCTCCGATTCGTGAAGTTCCTGTAGTAAAAGACGTCGATGGAAACAATCCAACCGCGACAGACAGGGAGAACGCTGGCTGAGCTGCAGCCCTACATGGTGAGACCATCAAAGGTGGCGTCATTCACATGCAGTGCGTTTTCGGAACGAATAGGCTCGTTGGTCTAGGGGTATGATTCCTGCTTCGGGTGCAGGAGGTCCCGGGTTCAAATCCCGGACGAGCCCTTGCGTTTTGTACAACGGTGCGGTAACAAATCGCATGGCGGCGGCTGTTTCGCGCATTTCCAGGCCTCCAAGTCAGCGCTAAAATCCGACAACCAGTTCTGAAACCGTTTCATGTTTCATTTGAGCCATGTGCACCCTGCTGATGGAACGTTTGAAGTTGATTTAAATGGTCACAGTAGAGATCGTAGCAAGTGTCTTGCTGAGTGCGACGAAAACGGGTTTCCGCCCGCAATCGAGCCGGGGACCTTCTGCGTGTTAGGCACGGCGCCTGGGCTCGGCGGCAGCTGCTGCTCTTTCCTTCCTTACGAGATACCGTCGATTCGCGCAGTCGTTATTGCAAAAGATGTCACCAAAGGCAATCGCTTCGTTAGCGGCACGGTGCCTGGGCTCGGCGGCAGCTCTACATGGAGGCACCAGCAGCCCAGCCAGGCCGCCGCCGGCACCGGCGCGCCACAGCCCAAGGAGTCGGCGGCCGCCCTGCAATGCCCCTGCCGTTGCATATTCCACCCGCCTCATATCCTCCCCATGTCTGACTCACTACCCCAAATGACACTGCAGTGGACGTGCTTATTACTATCGCTTTTGGAAGAACCAAGGCGCAGTATTCTAGTGTCGAACCGGTACTGCAAATTGGGATTAAGCAAAAATTTATTGTGTGGTCGAGCGACAGCTTCGGCTCGCTCTTCCTACATGATCGCTTCTTGTGCGGAATAATTCCTAGCTCGCCGATGGCTTCAGAGTTGGTCTTCTCGAAGTTTTGCTTTCGCACTGCATTCCGCAATCTTTTCGTTATGAGTTGTGTGCTTCGGTTTCCCGACTTTCTTGTGTTTAGTGCGTTTGGCTTCTCTTAACCCTTAGCCACCGCTGGCCGAAATTTCCACACTATCATCTGTCGATCTGCAGAGCTCGATGAAAGCATCGCGGCCGTTCCTGAGCTCGTGGAACGGTCGAATCTGTAGTTGTTTCCAGATCTCTCCCACACAACGGCCTCCCAGAAGCTTGGATTACAGAAGTACGCCACTACTCCCAGCCGGAGATTCACGATTGAAAGCAGAATGACATGAGCTACACGCAGCTCCGATTTTTTTTTTGTGTCTGACCTACTTTGAAAGACTTTGTAGTCGATTTACTTACTACTATCGCTGTTGGAAACCAGGTGATAACCGCACAGTATTCTAGAGACGATGAGGTAATGAAAATTTAGAATAAGTAAAACAGTATCAAAAGAAGTTGTGTGGTGGAGCAGCACATGCAATTCACGCTTCCTAGATATTCGTTACTGCATAGAATAATTCTTTTGTCTGCGGCGTCTTCAGTATCCGTCTTCTGGAAATTTTGCTTGCAGTATATTGTGCAATCTTTTCGTTATGAGTTGGTGCTTGGTTTCCCGATGTTCTTTTGTTTAGTGCATTCGCCTTCTCTTAACCCTGAGAAACCACATACCGAAACTGAGGCACTGCCGGCTGTTCATAAGCAGTGCTCGATGCAGTTATTTCGCTTTTTATTCGTTGCCTTTAATATTCTTCTCATCAGTGGTGAGTGCTGCCTGCAGAAAGCGTTTATCTTGCGAATTCACGTGAAAGTTTGTGTTCCCTGTGAGGCGCACTACTTGGGATTAACTTGACTGCTCCAGCCAGGTGGCTCGTTGGTCTAGGGGTATGATTCCTGCTTTGGGTGCAGGAGGTCCCGGGTTCAAATCCCGGACGAGCCCTAGCGTTTTGTGCAAACTGATCGCACGTCAGTGGCTGAGTCAGCGCAAAAAGCTCGCCGTCAATATCAAATGAACTTCTTATTCGATGTGAGCAATTGACACTCTGGTCCGACGCGTTAAAAAAAAAAAAATAAAAAAAAAAAAAGTGGCTGGGGTACCTGGCTCTCACCCAGGAGGCCGGGGTTCGATTCCCGGTACCGGAAATGCGCATTTTGTTGCTCCTCTTATGCGACTTGGCCCGACTTAGCTCGACTGACGCTACGCTGACGCTTGCAGAAAACTACGTTAAGTACGATTCGTGGTAACAAGTGACGGCGAGAGCGATGCGACACCTGTCCACCTCTTATCGAGGCACCTAACTGTGGTCAACAAAGCTGGAGGACTGCAAGACATTGCCACGGGGGCTGAATGCAGCTAACCACACTGCTTAGTGTCCTAACAGCGGAGACAGGTTCAAAAAAAAAAAAAAAAAAAAAAAAAATGGGTATAATTCCTGCTTAGGGTGCAGGAGGTCCCGGGTTCAAATCCCGGACGAGCCCTCGCGTTTTGTGCAAACTGATCGCACGTCAGTGGCTGAGTCAGCGCAAAAAGCTCGCCGTCAATATCAAACGAATTTCTTATTCGACGTGAGCAATTGACACTCTGGTCCGACGCGTGAAGGCGATTACGAAGGTTTCGGGTACAGGTGGTAGCAGATGCAATTTCCCAATCTAAAAACGAAAAAAAATTAAAAAAAAAAAAAAAAGGGGGTATGATTCCTGCTTTGGGTGCAGGAGGTCCCGGTTTCAAATCCCGGACGAGCCCTGCCATTTTGACCGTGCTGAAGAGTAGGTGGAACTCAGCCCCGGTTGCAGCTCCTCAATGAAGAGTAGACGCCTGTTATAGCACGTGGATATAACAAGAATGCGGCACCAGTAAAGTACGTAGGTGGAATTCGGTAGAAAAGCAGACGGTAATTTTGCATGCAACGGAAAACAAGGTTGTCTTTGCGGGATATGTGCACCGTGAGTGGAGATTCAGCTTAATTGTGCGACAGTCTACCCTCATCTTACTAGCGACGGCAACAACCAAGGGGTGGCATGTAAGATTGAGCGTGGCTAAGAGTTTCTCATTATTAGTTAGCATCACACTTTGACAGAGCTGTGACAAGGCGAGTAGGGTGAGCTCAGGAAAGCCAGTAGCAAGCGCACTTGAAGTAGCCCTGAAGAACCGGATTATAAATTTTGCCAGCCATAATGGAGCTAGGGGCGTTCTCAGTTACCAAATACCGGTGCAATAAGAGAGCAACAGTATTTGACCGTAAAATGACGCCCTATCCGTCTAGCATACGACATTGCTTGTCTCTGCATACGCGGACGTGAGGTCATCTCGGAAATGAAATCCGAAATATAGATTAAAATTGTTGTGTTCCCGCCCGGGATCGAACCGGGGACCTTCTGCGTGTAAAGCAGACGTGATAACCGCTACACCACGGAAACGACGGTTCTTTTCATGTACCACCCGGAGACTCGTAATAGCAACAGTTTGTCTTCTGTGTTAGCAAGGGCATCGGCAACGAGCTCCCTCCGATTCGTGAAGTTCCTGTAGTAAAAGACGTCGATGGAAACAATCCAACCGCGACAGACAGGGAGAACGCTGGCTGAGCTGCAGCCCTACATGGTGAGACCATCAAAGGTGGCGTCATTCACATGCAGTGCGTTTTCGGAACGAATAGGCTCGTTGGTCTAGGGGTATGATTCCTGCTTCGGGTGCAGGAGGTCCCGGGTTCAAATCCCGGACGAGCCCTTGCGTTTTGTACAACGGTGCGGTAACAAATCGCATGGCGGCGGCTGTTTCGCGCATTTCCAGGCCTCCAAGTCAGCGCTAAAATCCGACAACCAGTTCTGAAACCGTTTCATGTTTCATTTGAGCCATGTGCACCCTGCTGATGGAACGTTTGAAGTTGATTTAAATGGTCACAGTAGAGATCGTAGCAAGTGTCTTGCTGAGTGCGACGAAAACGGGTTTCCGCCCGCAATCGAGCCGGGGACCTTCTGCGTGTTAGGCACGGCGCCTGGGCTCGGCGGCAGCTGCTGCTCTTTCCTTCCTTACGAGATACCGTCGATTCGCGCAGTCGTTATTGCAAAAGATGTCACCAAAGGCAATCGCTTCGTTAGCGGCACGGTGCCTGGGCTCGGCGGCAGCTCTACATGGAGGCACCAGCAGCCCAGCCAGGCCGCCGCCGGCACCGGCGCGCCACAGCCCAAGGAGTCGGCGGCCGCCCTGCAATGCCCCTGCCGTTGCATATTCCACCCGCCTCATATCCTCCCCATGTCTGACTCACTACCCCAAATGACACTGCAGTGGACGTGCTTATTACTATCGCTTTTGGAAGAACCAAGGCGCAGTATTCTAGTGTCGAACCGGTACTGCAAATTGGGATTAAGCAAAAATTTATTGTGTGGTCGAGCGACAGCTTCGGCTCGCTCTTCCTACATGATCGCTTCTTGTGCGGAATAATTCCTAGCTCGCCGATGGCTTCAGAGTTGGTCTTCTCGAAGTTTTGCTTTCGCACTGCATTCCGCAATCTTTTCGTTATGAGTTGTGTGCTTCGGTTTCCCGACTTTCTTGTGTTTAGTGCGTTTGGCTTCTCTTAACCCTTAGCCACCGCTTGCCGAAATTTCCACACTATCATCTGTCGATCTGCAGAGCTCGATGAAAGCATCGCGGCCGTTCCTGAGCTCGTGGAACGGTCGAATCTGTAGTTGTTTCCAGATCTCTCCCACACAACGGCCTCCCAGAAGCTTGGATTACAGAAGTACGCCACTACTCCCAGCCGGAGATTCACGATTGAAAGCAGAATGACATGAGCTACACGCAGCTCCGATTTTTTTTTTGTGTCTGACCTACTTTGAAAGACTTTGTAGTCGATTTACTTACTACTATCGCTGTTGGAAACCAGGTGATAACCGCACAGTATTCTAGAGACGATGAGGTAATGAAAATTTAGAATAAGTAAAACAGTATCAAAAGAAGTTGTGTGGTGGAGCAGCACATGCAATTCACGCTTCCTAGATATTCGTTACTGCATAGAATAATTCTTTTGTCTGCGGCGTCTTCAGTATCCGTCTTCTGGAAATTTTGCTTGCAGTATATTGTGCAATCTTTTCGTTATGAGTTGGTGCTTGGTTTCCCGATGTTCTTTTGTTTAGTGCATTCGCCTTCTCTTAACCCTGAGAAACCACATACCGAAACTGAGGCACTGCCGGCTGTTCATAAGCAGTGCTCGATGCAGTTATTTCGCTTTTTATTCGTTGCCTTTAATATTCTTCTCATCAGTGGTGAGTGCTGCCTGCAGAAAGCGTTTATCTTGCGAATTCACGTGAAAGTTTGTGTTCCCTGTGAGGCGCACTACTTGGGATTAACTTGACTGCTCCAGCCAGGTGGCTCGTTGGTCTAGGGGTATGATTCCTGCTTTGGGTGCAGGAGGTCCCGGGTTCAAATCCCGGACGAGCCCTAGCGTTTTGTGCAAACTGATCGCACGTCAGTGGCTGAGTCAGCGCAAAAAGCTCGCCGTCAATATCAAATGAACTTCTTATTCGATGTGAGCAATTGACACTCTGGTCCGACGCGTTAAAAAAAAAAAATAAAAAAAAAAAAAGTGGCTGGGGTACCTGGCTCTCACCCAGGAGGCCGGGGTTCGATTCCCGGTACCGGAAATGCGCATTTTGTTGCTCCTCTTATGCGACTTGGCCCGACTTAGCTCGACTGACGCTACGCTGACGCTTGCAGAAAACTACGTTAAGTACGATTCGTGGTAACAAGTGACGGCGAGAGCGATGCGACACCTGTCCACCTCTTATCGAGGCACCTAACTGTGGTCAACAAAGCTGGAGGACTGCAAGACATTGCCACGGGGGCTGAATGCAGCTAACCACACTGCTTAGTGTCCTAACAGCGGAGACAGGTTCAAAAAAAAAAAAAAAAAAAAAAAAATGGGTATAATTCCTGCTTAGGGTGCAGGAGGTCCCGGGTTCAAATCCCGGACGAGCCCTCGCGTTTTGTGCAAACTGATCGCACGTCAGTGGCTGAGTCAGCGCAAAAAGCTCGCCGTCAATATCAAACGAATTTCTTATTCGACGTGAGCAATTGACACTCTGGTCCGACGCGTGAAGGCGATTACGAAGGTTTCGGGTACAGGTGGTAGCAGATGCAATTTCCCAATCTAAAAACGAAAAAAAATTAAAAAAAAAAAAAAAAGGGGGTATGATTCCTGCTTTGGGTGCAGGAGGTCCCGGTTTCAAATCCCGGACGAGCCCTGCCATTTTGACCGTGCTGAAGAGTAGGTGGAACTCAGCCCCGGTTGCAGCTCCTCAATGAAGAGTAGACGCCTGTTATAGCACGTGGATATAACAAGAATGCGGCACCAGTAAAGTACGTAGGTGGAATTCGGTAGAAAAGCAGACGGTAATTTTGCATGCAACGGAAAACAAGGTTGTCTTTGCGGGATATGTGCACCGTGAGTGGAGATTCAGCTTAATTGTGCGACAGTCTACCCTCATCTTACTAGCGACGGCAACAACCAAGGGGTGGCATGTAAGATTGAGCGTGGCTAAGAGTTTCTCATTATTAGTTAGCATCACACTTTGACAGAGCTGTGACAAGGCGAGTAGGGTGAGCTCAGGAAAGCCAGTAGCAAGCGCACTTGAAGTAGCCCTGAAGAACCGGATTATAAATTTTGCCAGCCATAATGGAGCTAGGGGCGTTCTCAGTTACCAAATACCGGTGCAATAAGAGAGCAACAGTATTTGACCGTAAAATGACGCCCTATCCGTCTAGCATACGACATTGCTTGTCTCTGCATACGCGGACGTGAGGTCATCTCGGAAATGAAATCCGAAATATAGATTAAAATTGTTGTGTTCCCGCCCGGGATCGAACCGGGGACCTTCTGCGTGTAAAGCAGACGTGATAACCGCTACACCACGGAAACGACGGTTCTTTTCATGTACCACCCGGAGACTCGTAATAGCAACAGTTTGTCTTCTGTGTTAGCAAGGGCATCGGCAACGAGCTCCCTCCGATTCGTGAAGTTCCTGTAGTAAAAGACGTCGATGGAAACAATCCAACCGCGACAGACAGGGAGAACGCTGGCTGAGCTGCAGCCCTACATGGTGAGACCATCAAAGGTGGCGTCATTCACATGCAGTGCGTTTTCGGAACGAATAGGCTCGTTGGTCTAGGGGTATGATTCCTGCTTCGGGTGCAGGAGGTCCCGGGTTCAAATCCCGGACGAGCCCTTGCGTTTTGTACAACGGTGCGGTAACAAATCGCATGGCGGCGGCTGTTTCGCGCATTTCCAGGCCTCCAAGTCAGCGCTAAAATCCGACAACCAGTTCTGAAACCGTTTCATGTTTCATTTGAGCCATGTGCACCCTGCTGATGGAACGTTTGAAGTTGATTTAAATGGTCACAGTAGAGATCGTAGCAAGTGTCTTGCTGAGTGCGACGAAAACGGGTTTCCGCCCGCAATCGAGCCGGGGACCTTCTGCGTGTTAGGCACGGCGCCTGGGCTCGGCGGCAGCTGCTGCTCTTTCCTTCCTTACGAGATACCGTCGATTCGCGCAGTCGTTATTGCAAAAGATGTCACCAAAGGCAATCGCTTCGTTAGCGGCACGGTGCCTGGGCTCGGCGGCAGCTCTACATGGAGGCACCAGCAGCCCAGCCAGGCCGCCGCCGGCACCGGCGCGCCACAGCCCAAGGAGTCGGCGGCCGCCCTGCAATGCCCCTGCCGTTGCATATTCCACCCGCCTCATATCCTCCCCATGTCTGACTCACTACCCCAAATGACACTGCAGTGGACGTGCTTATTACTATCGCTTTTGGAAGAACCAAGGCGCAGTATTCTAGTGTCGAACCGGTACTGCAAATTGGGATTAAGCAAAAATTTATTGTGTGGTCGAGCGACAGCTTCGGCTCGCTCTTCCTACATGATCGCTTCTTGTGCGGAATAATTCCTAGCTCGCCGATGGCTTCAGAGTTGGTCTTCTCGAAGTTTTGCTTTCGCACTGCATTCCGCAATCTTTTCGTTATGAGTTGTGTGCTTCGGTTTCCCGACTTTCTTGTGTTTAGTGCGTTTGGCTTCTCTTAACCCTTAGCCACCGCTTGCCGAAATTTCCACACTATCATCTGTCGATCTGCAGAGCTCGATGAAGGCATCGCGGCCGTTCCTGAGCTCGTGGAACGGTCGAATCTGTAGTTGTTTCCAGATCTCTCCCACACAACGGCCTCCCAGAAGCTTGGATTACAGAAGTACGCCACTACTCCCAGCCGGAGATTCACGATTGAAAGCAGAATGACATGAGCTACACGCAGCTCCGATTTTTTTTTTTGTGTCTGACCTACTTTGAAAGACTTTGTAGTCGATTTACTTACTACTATCGCTGTTGGAAACCAGGTGATAACCGCACAGTATTCTAGAGACGATGAGGTAATGAAAATTTAGAATAAGTAAAACAGTATCAAAAGATGTTGTGTGGTGGAGCAGCACATGCAATTCACGCTTCCTAGATATTCGTTACTGCATAGAATAATTCTTTTGTCTGCGGCGTCTTCAGTATCCGTCTTCTGGAAATTTTGCTTGCAGTATATTGTGCAATCTTTTCGTTATGAGTTGGTGCTTGGTTTCCCGATGTTCTTTTGTTTAGTGCATTCGCCTTCTCTTAACCCTGAGAAACCACATACCGAAACTGAGGCACTGCCGGCTGTTCATAAGCAGTGCTCGATGCAGTTATTTCGCTTTTTATTCGTTGCCTTTAATATTCTTCTCATCAGTGGTGAGTGCTGCCTGCAGAAAGCGTTTATCTTGCGAATTCACGTGAAAGTTTGTGTTCCCTGTGAGGCGCACTACTTGGGATTAACTTGACTGCTCCAGCCAGGTGGCTCGTTGGTCTAGGGGTATGATTCCTGCTTTGGGTGCAGGAGGTCCCGGGTTCAAATCCCGGACGAGCCCTAGCGTTTTGTGCAAACTGATCGCACGTCAGTGGCTGAGTCAGCGCAAAAAGCTCGCCGTCAATATCAAATGAACTTCTTATTCGATGTGAGCAATTGACACTCTGGTCCGACGCGTTAAAAAAAAAAAAATAAAAAAAAAAAAAGTGGCTGGGGTACCTGGCTCTCACCCAGGAGGCCGGGGTTCGATTCCCGGTACCGGAAATGCGCATTTTGTTGCTCCTCTTATGCGACTTGGCCCGACTTAGCTCGACTGACGCTACGCTGACGCTTGCAGAAAACTACGTTAAGTACGATTCGTGGTAACAAGTGACGGCGAGAGCGATGCGACACCTGTCCACCTCTTATCGAGGCACCTAACTGTGGTCAACAAAGCTGGAGGACTGCAAGACATTGCCACGGGGGCTGAATGCAGCTAACCACACTGCTTAGTGTCCTAACAGCGGAGACAGGTTCAAAAAAAAAAAAAAAAAAAAAAAAATGGGTATAATTCCTGCTTAGGGTGCAGGAGGTCCCGGGTTCAAATCCCGGACGAGCCCTCGCGTTTTGTGCAAACTGATCGCACGTCAGTGGCTGAGTCAGCGCAAAAAGCTCGCCGTCAATATCAAACGAATTTCTTATTCGACGTGAGCAATTGACACTCTGGTCCGACGCGTGAAGGCGATTACGAAGGTTTCGGGTACAGGTGGTAGCAGATGCAATTTCCCAATCTAAAAACGAAAAAAAATTAAAAAAAAAAAAAAAAAAAAAAAAAGGGGGTATGATTCCTGCTTTGGGTGCAGGAGGTCCCGGGTTCAAATCCCGGACGAGCCCTGCCATTTTGACCGTGCTGAAGAGTAGGTGGAACTCAGCCCCGGTTGCAGCTCCTCAATGAAGAGTAGACGCCTGTTATAGCACGTGGATATAACAAGAATGCGGCACCAGTAAAGTACGTAGGTGGAATTCGGTAGAAAAGCAGACGGTAATTTTGCATGCAACGGAAAACAAGGTTGTCTTTGCGGGATATGTGCACCGTGAGTGGAGATTCAGCTTAATTGTGCGACAGTCTACCCTCATCTTACTAGCGACGGCAACAACCAAGGGGTGGCATGTAAGATTGAGCGTGGCTAAGAGTTTCTCATTATTAGTTAGCATCACACTTTGACAGAGCTGTGACAAGGCGAGTAGGGTGAGCTCAGGAAAGCCAGTAGCAAGCGCACTTGAAGTAGCCCTGAAGAACCGGATTATAAATTTTGCCAGCCATAATGGAGCTAGGGGCGTTCTCAGTTACCAAATACCGGTGCAATAAGAGAGCAACAGTATTTGACCGTAAAATGACGCCCTATCCGTCTAGCATACGACATTGCTTGTCTCTGCATACGCGGACGTGAGGTCATCTCGGAAATGAAATCCGAAATATAGATTAAAATTGTTGTGTTCCCGCCCGGGATCGAACCGGGGACCTTCTGCGTGTAAAGCAGACGTGATAACCGCTACACCACGGAAACGACGGTTCTTTTCATGTACCACCCGGAGACTCGTAATAGCAACAGTTTGTCTTCTGTGTTAGCAAGGGCATCGGCAACGAGCTCCCTCCGATTCGTGAAGTTCCTGTAGTAAAAGACGTCGATGGAAACAATCCAACCGCGACAGACAGGGAGAACGCTGGCTGAGCTGCAGCCCTACATGGTGAGACCATCAAAGGTGGCGTCATTCACATGCAGTGCGTTTTCGGAACGAATAGGCTCGTTGGTCTAGGGGTATGATTCCTGCTTCGGGTGCAGGAGGTCCCGGGTTCAAATCCCGGATGAGCCCTTGCGTTTTGTACAACGGTGCGGTAACAAATCGCATGGCGGCGGCTGTTTCGCGCATTTCCAGGCCTCCAAGTCAGCGCTAAAATCCGACAACCAGTTCTGAAACCGTTTCATGTTTCATTTGAGCCATGTGCACCCTGCTGATGGAACGTTTGAAGTTGATTTAAATGGTCACAGTAGAGATCGTAGCAAGTGTCTTGCTGAGTGCGACGAAAACGGGTTTCCGCCCGCAATCGAGCCGGGGACCTTCTGCGTGTTAGGCACGGCGCCTGGGCTCGGCGGCAGCTGCTGCTCTTTCCTTCCTTACGAGATACCGTCGATTCGCGCAGTCGTTATTGCAAAAGATGTCACCAAAGGCAATCGCTTCGTTAGCGGCACGGTGCCTGGGCTCGGCGGCAGCTCTACATGGAGGCACCAGCAGCCCAGCCAGGCCGCCGCCGGCACCGGCGCGCCACAGCCCAAGGAGTCGGCGGCCGCCCTGCAATGCCCCTGCCGTTGCATATTCCACCCGCCTCATATCCTCCCCATGTCTGACTCACTACCCCAAATGACACTGCAGTGGACGTGCTTATTACTATCGCTTTTGGAAGAACCAAGGCGCAGTATTCTAGTGTCGAACCGGTACTGCAAATTGGGATTAAGCAAAAATTTATTGTGTGGTCGAGCGACAGCTTCGGCTCGCTCTTCCTACATGATCGCTTCTTGTGCGGAATAATTCCTAGCTCGCCGATGGCTTCAGAGTTGGTCTTCTCGAAGTTTTGCTTTCGCACTGCATTCCGCAATCTTTTCGTTATGAGTTGTGTGCTTCGGTTTCCCGACTTTCTTGTGTTTAGTGCGTTTGGCTTCTCTTAACCCTTAGCCACCGCTTGCCGAAATTTCCACACTATCATCTGTCGATCTGCAGAGCTCGATGAAGGCATCGCGGCCGTTCCTGAGCTCGTGGAACGGTCGAATCTGTAGTTGTTTCCAGATCTCTCCCACACAACGGCCTCCCAGAAGCTTGGATTACAGAAGTACGCCACTACTCCCAGCCGGAGATTCACGATTGAAAGCAGAATGACATGAGCTACACGCAGCTCCGATTTTTTTTTTGTGTCTGACCTACTTTGAAAGACTTTGTAGTCGATTTACTTACTACTATCGCTGTTGGAAACCAGGTGATAACCGCACAGTATTCTAGAGACGATGAGGTAATGAAAATTTAGAATAAGTAAAACAGTATCAAAAGAAGTTGTGTGGTGGAGCAGCACATGCAATTCACGCTTCCTAGATATTCGTTACTGCATAGAATAATTCTTTTGTCTGCGGCGTCTTCAGTATCCGTCTTCTGGAAATTTTGCTTGCAGTATATTGTGCAATCTTTTCGTTATGAGTTGGTGCTTGGTTTCCCGATGTTCTTTTGTTTAGTGCATTCGCCTTCTCTTAACCCTGAGAAACCACATACCGAAACTGAGGCACTGCCGGCTGTTCATAAGCAGTGCTCGATGCAGTTATTTCGCTTTTTATTCGTTGCCTTTAATATTCTTCTCATCAGTGGTGAGTGCTGCCTGCAGAAAGCGTTTATCTTGCGAATTCACGTGAAAGTTTGTGTTCCCTGTGAGGCGCACTACTTGGGATTAACTTGACTGCTCCAGCCAGGTGGCTCGTTGGTCTAGGGGTATGATTCCTGCTTTGGGTGCAGGAGGTCCCGGGTTCAAATCCCGGACGAGCCCTAGCGTTTTGTGCAAACTGATCGCACGTCAGTGGCTGAGTCAGCGCAAAAAGCTCGCCGTCAATATCAAATGAACTTCTTATTCGATGTGAGCAATTGACACTCTGGTCCGAAGCGTTAAAAAAAAAAAAAATAAAAAAAAAAAGTGGCTGGGGTACCTGGCTCTCACCCAGGAGGCCGGGGTTCGATTCCCGGTACCGGAAATGCGCATTTTGTTGCTCCTCTTATGCGACTTGGCCCGACTTAGCTCGACTGACGCTTGCAGAAAACTACGTTAAGTACGATTCGTGGTAACAAGTGACGGCGAGAGCGATGCGACACCTGTCCACCTCTTATCGAGGCACCTAACTGTGGTCAACAAAGCTGGAGGACTGCAAGACATTGCCACGGGGGCTGAATGCAGCTAACCACACTGCTTAGTGTCCTAACAGCGGAGACAGGTTCAAAAAAAAAAAAAAAAAAAAAAAAATGGGTATAATTCCTGCTTAGGGTGCAGGAGGTCCCGGGTTCAAATCCCGGACGAGCCCTCGCGTTTTGTGCAAACTGATCGCACGTCAGTGGCTGAGTCAGCGCAAAAAGCTCGCCGTCAATATCAAACGAATTTCTTATTCGACGTGAGCAATTGACACTCTGGTCCGACGCGTGAAGGCGATTACGAAGGTTTCGGGTACAGGTGGTAGCAGATGCAATTTCCCAATCTAAAAACGAAAAAAAATTAAAAAAAAAAAAAAAAAAAAAAAAGGGGGTATGATTCCTGCTTTGGGTGCAGGAGGTCCCGGGTTCAAATCCCGGACGAGCCCTGCCATTTTGACCGTGCTGAAGAGTAGGTGGAACTCAGCCCCGGTTGCAGCTCCTCAATGAAGAGTAGACGCCTGTTATAGCACGTGGATATAACAAGAATGCGGCACCAGTAAAGTACGTAGGTGGAATTCGGTAGAAAAGCAGACGGTAATTTTGCATGCAACGGAAAACAAGGTTGTCTTTGCGGGATATGTGCACCGTGAGTGGAGATTCAGCTTAATTGTGCGACAGTCTACCCTCATCTTACTAGCGACGGCAACAACCAAGGGGTGGCATGTAAGATTGAGCGTGGCTAAGAGTTTCTCATTATTAGTTAGCATCACACTTTGACAGAGCTGTGACAAGGCGAGTAGGGTGAGCTCAGGAAAGCCAGTAGCAAGCGCACTTGAAGTAGCCCTGAAGAACCGGATTATAAATTTTGCCAGCCATAATGGAGCTAGGGGCGTTCTCAGTTACCAAATACCGGTGCAATAAGAGAGCAACAGTATTTGACCGTAAAATGACGCCCTATCCGTCTAGCATACGACATTGCTTGTCTCTGCATACGCGGACGTGAGGTCATCTCGGAAATGAAATCCGAAATATAGATTAAAATTGTTGTGTTCCCGCCCGGGATCGAACCGGGGACCTTCTGCGTGTAAAGCAGACGTGATAACCGCTACACCACGGAAACGACGGTTCTTTTCATGTACCACCCGGAGACTCGTAATAGCAACAGTTTGTCTTCTGTGTTAGCAAGGGCATCGGCAACGAGCTCCCTCCGATTCGTGAAGTTCCTGTAGTAAAAGACGTCGATGGAAACAATCCAACCGCGACAGACAGGGAGAACGCTGGCTGAGCTGCAGCCCTACATGGTGAGACCATCAAAGGTGGCGTCATTCACATGCAGTGCGTTTTCGGAACGAATAGGCTCGTTGGTCTAGGGGTATGATTCCTGCTTCGGGTGCAGGAGGTCCCGGGTTCAAATCCCGGATGAGCCCTTGCGTTTTGTACAACGGTGCGGTAACAAATCGCATGGCGGCGGCTGTTTCGCGCATTTCCAGGCCTCCAAGTCAGCGCTAAAATCCGACAACCAGTTCTGAAACCGTTTCATGTTTCATTTGAGCCATGTGCACCCTGCTGATGGAACGTTTGAAGTTGATTTAAATGGTCACAGTAGAGATCGTAGCAAGTGTCTTGCTGAGTGCGACGAAAACGGGTTTCCGCCCGCAATCGAGCCGGGGACCTTCTGCGTGTTAGGCACGGCGCCTGGGCTCGGCGGCAGCTGCTGCTCTTTCCTTCCTTACGAGATACCGTCGATTCGCGCAGTCGTTATTGCAAAAGATGTCACCAAAGGCAATCGCTTCGTTAGCGGCACGGTGCCTGGGCTCGGCGGCAGCTCTACATGGAGGCACCAGCAGCCCAGCCAGGCCGCCGCCGGCACCGGCGCGCCACAGCCCAAGGAGTCGGCGGCCGCCCTGCAATGCCCCTGCCGTTGCATATTCCACCCGCCTCATATCCTCCCCATGTCTGACTCACTACCCCAAATGACACTGCAGTGGACGTGCTTATTACTATCGCTTTTGGAAGAACCAAGGCGCAGTATTCTAGTGTCGAACCGGTACTGCAAATTGGGATTAAGCAAAAATTTATTGTGTGGTCGAGCGACAGCTTCGGCTCGCTCTTCCTACATGATCGCTTCTTGTGCGGAATAATTCCTAGCTCGCCGATGGCTTCAGAGTTGGTCTTCTCGAAGTTTTGCTTTCGCACTGCATTCCGCAATCTTTTCGTTATGAGTTGTGTGCTTCGGTTTCCCGACTTTCTTGTGTTTAGTGCGTTTGGCTTCTCTTAACCCTTAGCCACCGCTTGCCGAAATTTCCACACTATCATCTGTCGATCTGCAGAGCTCGATGAAGGCATCGCGGCCGTTCCTGAGCTCGTGGAACGGTCGAATCTGTAGTTGTTTCCAGATCTCTCCCACACAACGGCCTCCCAGAAGCTTGGATTACAGAAGTACGCCACTACTCCCAGCCGGAGATTCACGATTGAAAGCAGAATGACATGAGCTACACGCAGCTCCGATTTTTTTTTTGTGTCTGACCTACTTTGAAAGACTTTCTAGTCGATTTACTTACTACTATCGCTGTTGGAAACCAGGTGATAACCGCACAGTATTCTAGAGACGATGAGGTAATGAAAATTTAGAATAAGTAAAACAGTATCAAAAGAAGTTGTGTGGTGGAGCAGCACATGCAATTCACGCTTCCTAGATATTCGTTACTGCATAGAATAATTCTTTTGTCTGCGGCGTCTTCAGTATCCGTCTTCTGGAAATTTTGCTTGCAGTATATTGTGCAATCTTTTCGTTATGAGTTGGTGCTTGGTTTCCCGATGTTCTTTTGTTTAGTGCATTCGCCTTCTCTTAACCCTGAGAAACCACATACCGAAACTGAGGCACTGCCGGCTGTTCATAAGCAGTGCTCGATGCAGTTATTTCGCTTTTTATTCGTTGCCTTTAATATTCTTCTCATCAGTGGTGAGTGCTGCCTGCAGAAAGCGTTTATCTTGCGAATTCACGTGAAAGTTTGTGTTCCCTGTGAGGCGCACTACTTGGGATTAACTTGACTGCTCCAGCCAGGTGGCTCGTTGGTCTAGGGGTATGATTCCTGCTTTGGGTGCAGGAGGTCCCGGGTTCAAATCCCGGACGAGCCCTAGCGTTTTGTGCAAACTGATCGCACGTCAGTGGCTGAGTCAGCGCAAAAAGCTCGCCGTCAATATCAAATGAACTTCTTATTCGATGTGAGCAATTGACACTCTGGTCCGAAGCGTTAAAAAAAAAAAAAATAAAAAAAAAAAGTGGCTGGGGTACCTGGCTCTCACCCAGGAGGCCGGGGTTCGATTCCCGGTACCGGAAATGCGCATTTTGTTGCTCCTCTTATGCGACTTGGCCCGACTTAGCTCGACTGACGCTTGCAGAAAACTACGTTAAGTACGATTCGTGGTAACAAGTGACGGCGAGAGCGATGCGACACCTGTCCACCTCTTATCGAGGCACCTAACTGTGGTCAACAAAGCTGGAGGACTGCAAGACATTGCCACGGGGGCTGAATGCAGCTAACCACACTGCTTAGTGTCCTAACAGCGGAGACAGGTTCAAAAAAAAAAAAAAAAAAAAAAAAATGGGTATAATTCCTGCTTAGGGTGCAGGAGGTCCCGGGTTCAAATCCCGGACGAGCCCTCGCGTTTTGTGCAAACTGATCGCACGTCAGTGGCTGAGTCAGCGCAAAAAGCTCGCCGTCAATATCAAACGAATTTCTTATTCGACGTGAGCAATTGACACTCTGGTCCGACGCGTGAAGGCGATTACGAAGGTTTCGGGTACAGGTGGTAGCAGATGCAATTTCCCAATCTAAAAACGAAAAAAAATTAAAAAAAAAAAAAAAAAGGGGGTATGATTCCTGCTTTGGGTGCAGGAGGTCCCGGTTTCAAATCCCGGACGAGCCCTGCCATTTTGACCGTGCTGAAGAGTAGGTGGAACTCAGCCCCGGTTGCAGCTCCTCAATGAAGAGTAGACGCCTGTTATAGCACGTGGATATAACAAGAATGCGGCACCAGTAAAGTACGTAGGTGGAATTCGGTAGAAAAGCAGACGGTAATTTTGCATGCAACGGAAAACAAGGTTGTCTTTGCGGGATATGTGCACCGTGAGTGGAGATTCAGCTTAATTGTGCGACAGTCTACCCTCATCTTACTAGCGACGGCAACAACCAAGGGGTGGCATGTAAGATTGAGCGTGGCTAAGAGTTTCTCATTATTAGTTAGCATCACACTTTGACAGAGCTGTGACAAGGCGAGTAGGGTGAGCTCAGGAAAGCCAGTAGCAAGCGCACTTGAAGTAGCCCTGAAGAACCGGATTATAAATTTTGCCAGCCATAATGGAGCTAGGGGCGTTCTCAGTTACCAAATACCGGTGCAATAAGAGAGCAACAGTATTTGACCGTAAAATGACGCCCTATCCGTCTAGCATACGACATTGCTTGTCTCTGCATACGCGGACGTGAGGTCATCTCGGAAATGAAATCCGAAATATAGATTAAAATTGTTGTGTTCCCGCCCGGGATCGAACCGGGGACCTTCTGCGTGTAAAGCAGACGTGATAACCGCTACACCACGGAAACGACGGTTCTTTTCATGTACCACCCGGAGACTCGTAATAGCAACAGTTTGTCTTCTGTGTTAGCAAGGGCATCGGCAACGAGCTCCCTCCGATTCGTGAAGTTCCTGTAGTAAAAGACGTCGATGGAAACAATCCAACCGCGACAGACAGGGAGAACGCTGGCTGAGCTGCAGCCCTACATGGTGAGACCATCAAAGGTGGCGTCATTCACATGCAGTGCGTTTTCGGAACGAATAGGCTCGTTGGTCTAGGGGTATGATTCCTGCTTCGGGTGCAGGAGGTCCCGGGTTCAAATCCCGGACGAGCCCTTGCGTTTTGTACAACGGTGCGGTAACAAATCGCATGGCGGCGGCTGTTTCGCGCATTTCCAGGCCTCCAAGTCAGCGCTAAAATCCGACAACCAGTTCTGAAACCGTTTCATGTTTCATTTGAGCCATGTGCACCCTGCTGATGGAACGTTTGAAGTTGATTTAAATGGTCACAGTAGAGATCGTAGCAAGTGTCTTGCTGAGTGCGACGAAAACGGGTTTCCGCCCGCAATCGAGCCGGGGACCTTCTGCGTGTTAGGCACGGCGCCTGGGCTCGGCGGCAGCTGCTGCTCTTTCCTTCCTTACGAGATACCGTCGATTCGCGCAGTCGTTATTGCAAAAGATGTCACCAAAGGCAATCGCTTCGTTAGCGGCACGGTGCCTGGGCTCGGCGGCAGCTCTACATGGAGGCACCAGCAGCCCAGCCAGGCCGCCGCCGGCACCGGCGCGCCACAGCCCAAGGAGTCGGCGGCCGCCCTGCAATGCCCCTGCCGTTGCATATTCCACCCGCCTCATATCCTCCCCATGTCTGACTCACTACCCCAAATGACACTGCAGTGGACGTGCTTATTACTATCGCTTTTGGAAGAACCAAGGCGCAGTATTCTAGTGTCGAACCGGTACTGCAAATTGGGATTAAGCAAAAATTTATTGTGTGGTCGAGCGACAGCTTCGGCTCGCTCTTCCTACATGATCGCTTCTTGTGCGGAATAATTCCTAGCTCGCCGATGGCTTCAGAGTTGGTCTTCTCGAAGTTTTGCTTTCGCACTGCATTCCGCAATCTTTTCGTTATGAGTTGTGTGCTTCGGTTTCCCGACTTTCTTGTGTTTAGTGCGTTTGGCTTCTCTTAACCCTTAGCCACCGCTTGCCGAAATTTCCACACTATCATCTGTCGATCTGCAGAGCTCGATGAAGGCATCGCGGCCGTTCCTGAGCTCGTGGAACGGTCGAATCTGTAGTTGTTTCCAGATCTCTCCCACACAACGGCCTCCCAGAAGCTTGGATTACAGAAGTACGCCACTACTCCCAGCCGGAGATTCACGATTGAAAGCAGAATGACATGAGCTACACGCAGCTCCGATTTTTTTTTTGTGTCTGACCTACTTTGAAAGACTTTGTAGTCGATTTACTTACTACTATCGCTGTTGGAAACCAGGTGATAACCGCACAGTATTCTAGAGACGATGAGGTAATGAAAATTTAGAATAAGTAAAACAGTATCAAAAGATGTTGTGTGGTGGAGCAGCACATGCAATTCACGCTTCCTAGATATTCGTTACTGCATAGAATAATTCTTTTGTCTGCGGCGTCTTCAGTATCCGTCTTCTGGAAATTTTGCTTGCAGTATATTGTGCAATCTTTTCGTTATGAGTTGGTGCTTGGTTTCCCGATGTTCTTTTGTTTAGTGCATTCGCCTTCTCTTAACCCTGAGAAACCACATACCGAAACTGAGGCACTGCCGGCTGTTCATAAGCAGTGCTCGATGCAGTTATTTCGCTTTTTATTCGTTGCCTTTAATATTCTTCTCATCAGTGGTGAGTGCTGCCTGCAGAAAGCGTTTATCTTGCGAATTCACGTGAAAGTTTGTGTTCCCTGTGAGGCGCACTACTTGGGATTAACTTGACTGCTCCAGCCAGGTGGCTCGTTGGTCTAGGGGTATGATTCCTGCTTTGGGTGCAGGAGGTCCCGGGTTCAAATCCCGGACGAGCCCTAGCGTTTTGTGCAAACTGATCGCACGTCAGTGGCTGAGTCAGCGCAAAAAGCTCGCCGTCAATATCAAATGAACTTCTTATTCGATGTGAGCAATTGACACTCTGGTCCGACGCGTTAAAAAAAAAAAAATAAAAAAAAAAAAAGTGGCTGGGGTACCTGGCTCTCACCCAGGAGGCCGGGGTTCGATTCCCGGTACCGGAAATGCGCATTTTGTTGCTCCTCTTATGCGACTTGGCCCGACTTAGCTCGACTGACGCTACGCTGACGCTTGCAGAAAACTACGTTAAGTACGATTCGTGGTAACAAGTGACGGCGAGAGCGATGCGACACCTGTCCACCTCTTATCGAGGCACCTAACTGTGGTCAACAAAGCTGGAGGACTGCAAGACATTGCCACGGGGGCTGAATGCAGCTAACCACACTGCTTAGTGTCCTAACAGCGGAGACAGGTTCAAAAAAAAAAAAAAAAAAAAAAAAATGGGTATAATTCCTGCTTAGGGTGCAGGAGGTCCCGGGTTCAAATCCCGGACGAGCCCTCGCGTTTTGTGCAAACTGATCGCACGTCAGTGGCTGAGTCAGCGCAAAAAGCTCGCCGTCAATATCAAACGAATTTCTTATTCGACGTGAGCAATTGACACTCTGGTCCGACGCGTGAAGGCGATTACGAAGGTTTCGGGTACAGGTGGTAGCAGATGCAATTTCCCAATCTAAAAACGAAAAAAAATTAAAAAAAAAAAAAAAAAAAAAAAAAAGGGGGTATGATTCCTGCTTTGGGTGCAGGAGGTCCCGGGTTCAAATCCCGGACGAGCCCTGCCATTTTGACCGTGCTGAAGAGTAGGTGGAACTCAGCCCCGGTTGCAGCTCCTCAATGAAGAGTAGACGCCTGTTATAGCACGTGGATATAACAAGAATGCGGCACCAGTAAAGTACGTAGGTGGAATTCGGTAGAAAAGCAGACGGTAATTTTGCATGCAACGGAAAACAAGGTTGTCTTTGCGGGATATGTGCACCGTGAGTGGAGATTCAGCTTAATTGTGCGACAGTCTACCCTCATCTTACTAGCGACGGCAACAACCAAGGGGTGGCATGTAAGATTGAGCGTGGCTAAGAGTTTCTCATTATTAGTTAGCATCACACTTTGACAGAGCTGTGACAAGGCGAGTAGGGTGAGCTCAGGAAAGCCAGTAGCAAGCGCACTTGAAGTAGCCCTGAAGAACCGGATTATAAATTTTGCCAGCCATAATGGAGCTAGGGGCGTTCTCAGTTACCAAATACCGGTGCAATAAGAGAGCAACAGTATTTGACCGTAAAATGACGCCCTATCCGTCTAGCATACGACATTGCTTGTCTCTGCATACGCGGACGTGAGGTCATCTCGGAAATGAAATCCGAAATATAGATTAAAATTGTTGTGTTCCCGCCCGGGATCGAACCGGGGACCTTCTGCGTGTAAAGCAGACGTGATAACCGCTACACCACGGAAACGACGGTTCTTTTCATGTACCACCCGGAGACTCGTAATAGCAACAGTTTGTCTTCTGTGTTAGCAAGGGCATCGGCAACGAGCTCCCTCCGATTCGTGAAGTTCCTGTAGTAAAAGACGTCGATGGAAACAATCCAACCGCGACAGACAGGGAGAACGCTGGCTGAGCTGCAGCCCTACATGGTGAGACCATCAAAGGTGGCGTCATTCACATGCAGTGCGTTTTCGGAACGAATAGGCTCGTTGGTCTAGGGGTATGATTCCTGCTTCGGGTGCAGGAGGTCCCGGGTTCAAATCCCGGACGAGCCCTTGCGTTTTGTACAACGGTGCGGTAACAAATCGCATGGCGGCGGCTGTTTCGCGCATTTCCAGGCCTCCAAGTCAGCGCTAAAATCCGACAACCAGTTCTGAAACCGTTTCATGTTTCATTTGAGCCATGTGCACCCTGCTGATGGAACGTTTGAAGTTGATTTAAATGGTCACAGTAGAGATCGTAGCAAGTGTCTTGCTGAGTGCGACGAAAACGGGTTTCCGCCCGCAATCGAGCCGGGGACCTTCTGCGTGTTAGGCACGGCGCCTGGGCTCGGCGGCAGCTGCTGCTCTTTCCTTCCTTACGAGATACCGTCGATTCGCGCAGTCGTTATTGCAAAAGATGTCACCAAAGGCAATCGCTTCGTTAGCGGCACGGTGCCTGGGCTCGGCGGCAGCTCTACATGGAGGCACCAGCAGCCCAGCCAGGCCGCCGCCGGCACCGGCGCGCCACAGCCCAAGGAGTCGGCGGCCGCCCTGCAATGCCCCTGCCGTTGCATATTCCACCCGCCTCATATCCTCCCCATGTCTGACTCACTACCCCAAATGACACTGCAGTGGACGTGCTTATTACTATCGCTTTTGGAAGAACCAAGGCGCAGTATTCTAGTGTCGAACCGGTACTGCAAATTGGGATTAAGCAAAAATTTATTGTGTGGTCGAGCGACAGCTTCGGCTCGCTCTTCCTACATGATCGCTTCTTGTGCGGAATAATTCCTAGCTCGCCGATGGCTTCAGAGTTGGTCTTCTCGAAGTTTTGCTTTCGCACTGCATTCCGCAATCTTTTCGTTATGAGTTGTGTGCTTCGGTTTCCCGACTTTCTTGTGTTTAGTGCGTTTGGCTTCTCTTAACCCTTAGCCACCGCTTGCCGAAATTTCCACACTATCATCTGTCGATCTGCAGAGCTCGATGAAGGCATCGCGGCCGTTCCTGAGCTCGTGGAACGGTCGAATCTGTAGTTGTTTCCAGATCTCTCCCACACAACGGCCTCCCAGAAGCTTGGATTACAGAAGTACGCCACTACTCCCAGCCGGAGATTCACGATTGAAAGCAGAATGACATGAGCTACACGCAGCTCCGATTTTTTTTTTGTGTCTGACCTACTTTGAAAGACTTTCTAGTCGATTTACTTACTACTATCGCTGTTGGAAACCAGGTGATAACCGCACAGTATTCTAGAGACGATGAGGTAATGAAAATTTAGAATAAGTAAAACAGTATCAAAAGAAGTTGTGTGGTGGAGCAGCACATGCAATTCACGCTTCCTAGATATTCGTTACTGCATAGAATAATTCTTTTGTCTGCGGCGTCTTCAGTATCCGTCTTCTGGAAATTTTGCTTGCAGTATATTGTGCAATCTTTTCGTTATGAGTTGGTGCTTGGTTTCCCGATGTTCTTTTGTTTAGTGCATTCGCCTTCTCTTAACCCTGAGAAACCACATACCGAAACTGAGGCACTGCCGGCTGTTCATAAGCAGTGCTCGATGCAGTTATTTCGCTTTTTATTCGTTGCCTTTAATATTCTTCTCATCAGTGGTGAGTGCTGCCTGCAGAAAGCGTTTATCTTGCGAATTCACGTGAAAGTTTGTGTTCCCTGTGAGGCGCACTACTTGGGATTAACTTGACTGCTCCAGCCAGGTGGCTCGTTGGTCTAGGGGTATGATTCCTGCTTTGGGTGCAGGAGGTCCCGGGTTCAAATCCCGGACGAGCCCTAGCGTTTTGTGCAAACTGATCGCACGTCAGTGGCTGAGTCAGCGCAAAAAGCTCGCCGTCAATATCAAATGAACTTCTTATTCGATGTGAGCAATTGACACTCTGGTCCGAAGCGTTAAAAAAAAAAAAAATAAAAAAAAAAAAGTGGCTGGGGTACCTGGCTCTCACCCAGGAGGCCGGGGTTCGATTCCCGGTACCGGAAATGCGCATTTTGTTGCTCCTCTTATGCGACTTGGCCCGACTTAGCTCGACTGACGCTTGCAGAAAACTACGTTAAGTACGATTCGTGGTAACAAGTGACGGCGAGAGCGATGCGACACCTGTCCACCTCTTATCGAGGCACCTAACTGTGGTCAACAAAGCTGGAGGACTGCAAGACATTGCCACGGGGGCTGAATGCAGCTAACCACACTGCTTAGTGTCCTAACAGCGGAGACAGGTTCAAAAAAAAAAAAAAAAAAAAAAAAATGGGTATAATTCCTGCTTAGGGTGCAGGAGGTCCCGGGTTCAAATCCCGGACGAGCCCTCGCGTTTTGTGCAAACTGATCGCACGTCAGTGGCTGAGTCAGCGCAAAAAGCTCGCCGTCAATATCAAACGAATTTCTTATTCGACGTGAGCAATTGACACTCTGGTCCGACGCGTGAAGGCGATTACGAAGGTTTCGGGTACAGGTGGTAGCAGATGCAATTTCCCAATCTAAAAACGAAAAAAAATTAAAAAAAAAAAAAAAAAAAAAAAGGGGGTATGATTCCTGCTTTGGGTGCAGGAGGTCCCGGTTTCAAATCCCGGACGAGCCCTGCCATTTTGACCGTGCTGAAGAGTAGGTGGAACTCAGCCCCGGTTGCAGCTCCTCAATGAAGAGTAGACGCCTGTTATAGCACGTGGATATAACAAGAATGCGGCACCAGTAAAGTACGTAGGTGGAATTCGGTAGAAAAGCAGACGGTAATTTTGCATGCAACGGAAAACAAGGTTGTCTTTGCGGGATATGTGCACCGTGAGTGGAGATTCAGCTTAATTGTGCGACAGTCTACCCTCATCTTACTAGCGACGGCAACAACCAAGGGGTGGCATGTAAGATTGAGCGTGGCTAAGAGTTTCTCATTATTAGTTAGCATCACACTTTGACAGAGCTGTGACAAGGCGAGTAGGGTGAGCTCAGGAAAGCCAGTAGCAAGCGCACTTGAAGTAGCCCTGAAGAACCGGATTATAAATTTTGCCAGCCATAATGGAGCTAGGGGCGTTCTCAGTTACCAAATACCGGTGCAATAAGAGAGCAACAGTATTTGACCGTAAAATGACGCCCTATCCGTCTAGCATACGACATTGCTTGTCTCTGCATACGCGGACGTGAGGTCATCTCGGAAATGAAATCCGAAATATAGATTAAAATTGTTGTGTTCCCGCCCGGGATCGAACCGGGGACCTTCTGCGTGTAAAGCAGACGTGATAACCGCTACACCACGGAAACGACGGTTCTTTTCATGTACCACCCGGAGACTCGTAATAGCAACAGTTTGTCTTCTGTGTTAGCAAGGGCATCGGCAACGAGCTCCCTCCGATTCGTGAAGTTCCTGTAGTAAAAGACGTCGATGGAAACAATCCAACCGCGACAGACAGGGAGAACGCTGGCTGAGCTGCAGCCCTACATGGTGAGACCATCAAAGGTGGCGTCATTCACATGCAGTGCGTTTTCGGAACGAATAGGCTCGTTGGTCTAGGGGTATGATTCCTGCTTCGGGTGCAGGAGGTCCCGGGTTCAAATCCCGGACGAGCCCTTGCGTTTTGTACAACGGTGCGGTAACAAATCGCATGGCGGCGGCTGTTTCGCGCATTTCCAGGCCTCCAAGTCAGCGCTAAAATCCGACAACCAGTTCTGAAACCGTTTCATGTTTCATTTGAGCCATGTGCACCCTGCTGATGGAACGTTTGAAGTTGATTTAAATGGTCACAGTAGAGATCGTAGCAAGTGTCTTGCTGAGTGCGACGAAAACGGGTTTCCGCCCGCAATCGAGCCGGGGACCTTCTGCGTGTTAGGCACGGCGCCTGGGCTCGGCGGCAGCTGCTGCTCTTTCCTTCCTTACGAGATACCGTCGATTCGCGCAGTCGTTATTGCAAAAGATGTCACCAAAGGCAATCGCTTCGTTAGCGGCACGGTGCCTGGGCTCGGCGGCAGCTCTACATGGAGGCACCAGCAGCCCAGCCAGGCCGCCGCCGGCACCGGCGCGCCACAGCCCAAGGAGTCGGCGGCCGCCCTGCAATGCCCCTGCCGTTGCATATTCCACCCGCCTCATATCCTCCCCATGTCTGACTCACTACCCCAAATGACACTGCAGTGGACGTGCTTATTACTATCGCTTTTGGAAGAACCAAGGCGCAGTATTCTAGTGTCGAACCGGTACTGCAAATTGGGATTAAGCGAAAATTTATTGTGTGGTCGAGCGACAGCTTCGGCTCGCTCTTCCTACATGATCGCTTCTTGTGCGGAATAATTCCTAGCTCGCCGATGGCTTCAGAGTTGGTCTTCTCGAAGTTTTGCTTTCGCACTGCATTCCGCAATCTTTTCGTTATGAGTTGTGTGCTTCGGTTTCCCGACTTTCTTGTGTTTAGTGCGTTTGGCTTCTCTTAACCCTTAGCCACCGCTTGCCGAAATTTCCACACTATCATCTGTCGATCTGCAGAGCTCGATGAAGGCATCGCGGCCGTTCCTGAGCTCGTGGAACGGTCGAATCTGTAGTTGTTTCCAGATCTCTCCCACACAACGGCCTCCCAGAAGCTTGGATTACAGAAGTACGCCACTACTCCCAGCCGGAGATTCACGATTGAAAGCAGAATGACATGAGCTACACGCAGCTCCGATTTTTTTTTTGTGTCTGACCTACTTTGAAAGACTTTGTAGTCGATTTACTTACTACTATCGCTGTTGGAAACCAGGTGATAACCGCACAGTATTCTAGAGACGATGAGGTAATGAAAATTTAGAATAAGTAAAACAGTATCAAAAGAAGTTGTGTGGTGGAGCAGCACATGCAATTCACGCTTCCTAGATATTCGTTACTGCATAGAATAATTCTTTTGTCTGCGGCGTCTTCAGTATCCGTCTTCTGGAAATTTTGCTTGCAGTATATTGTGCAATCTTTTCGTTATGAGTTGGTGCTTGGTTTCCCGATGTTCTTTTGTTTAGTGCATTCGCCTTCTCTTAACCCTGAGAAACCACATACCGAAACTGAGGCACTGCCGGCTGTTCATAAGCAGTGCTCGATGCAGTTATTTCGCTTTTTATTCGTTGCCTTTAATATTCTTCTCATCAGTGGTGAGTGCTGCCTGCAGAAAGCGTTTATCTTGCGAATTCACGTGAAAGTTTGTGTTCCCTGTGAGGCGCACTACTTGGGATTAACTTGACTGCTCCAGCCAGGTGGCTCGTTGGTCTAGGGGTATGATTCCTGCTTTGGGTGCAGGAGGTCCCGGGTTCAAATCCCGGACGAGCCCTAGCGTTTTGTGCAAACTGATCGCACGTCAGTGGCTGAGTCAGCGCAAAAAGCTCGCCGTCAATATCAAATGAACTTCTTATTCGATGTGAGCAATTGACACTCTGGTCCGACGCGTTAAAAAAAAAAAAATAAAAAAAAAAAAGTGGCTGGGGTACCTGGCTCTCACCCAGGAGGCCGGGGTTCGATTCCCGGTACCGGAAATGCGCATTTTGTTGCTCCTCTTATGCGACTTGGCCCGACTTAGCTCGACTGACGCTTGCAGAAAACTACGTTAAGTACGATTCGTGGTAACAAGTGACGGCGAGAGCGATGCGACACCTGTCCACCTCTTATCGAGGCACCTAACTGTGGTCAACAAAGCTGGAGGACTGCAAGACATTGCCACGGGGGCTGAATGCAGCTAACCACACTGCTTAGTGTCCTAACAGCGGAGACAGGTTCAAAAAAAAAAAAAAAAAAAAAAAAAAATGGGTATAATTCCTGCTTAGGGTGCAGGAGGTCCCGGGTTCAAATCCCGGACGAGCCCTCGCGTTTTGTGCAAACTGATCGCACGTCAGTGGCTGAGTCAGCGCAAAAAGCTCGCCGTCAATATCAAACGAATTTCTTATTCGACGTGAGCAATTGACACTCTGGTCCGACGCGTGAAGGCGATTACGAAGGTTTCGGGTACAGGTGGTAGCAGATGCAATTTCCCAATCTAAAAACGAAAAAAAATTAAAAAAAAAAAAAAAAAAAAAGGGGGTATGATTCCTGCTTTGGGTGCAGGAGGTCCCGGTTTCAAATCCCGGACGAGCCCTGCCATTTTGACCGTGCTGAAGAGTAGGTGGAACTCAGCCCCGGTTGCA
The DNA here is from genome assembly GCF_021461385.2 of Schistocerca piceifrons. Classification (NCBI taxonomy): domain Eukaryota; kingdom Metazoa; phylum Arthropoda; class Insecta; order Orthoptera; family Acrididae; genus Schistocerca; species Schistocerca piceifrons. The sequence goes on from NW_025728764.1 coordinate 40,601, forward strand.
GCTCCTCAATGAAGAGTAGACGCCTGTTATAGCACGTGGATATAACAAGAATGCGGCACCAGTAAAGTACGTAGGTGGAATTCGGTAGAAAAGCAGACGGTAATTTTGCATGCAACGGAAAACAAGGTTGTCTTTGCGGGATATGTGCACCGTGAGTGGAGATTCAGCTTAATTGTGCGACAGTCTACCCTCATCTTACTAGCGACGGCAACAACCAAGGGGTGGCATGTAAGATTGAGCGTGGCTAAGAGTTTCTCATTATTAGTTAGCATCACACTTTGACAGAGCTGTGACAAGGCGAGTAGGGTGAGCTCAGGAAAGCCAGTAGCAAGCGCACTTGAAGTAGCCCTGAAGAACCGGATTATAAATTTTGCCAGCCATAATGGAGCTAGGGGCGTTCTCAGTTACCAAATACCGGTGCAATAAGAGAGCAACAGTATTTGACCGTAAAATGACGCCCTATCCGTCTAGCATACGACATTGCTTGTCTCTGCATACGCGGACGTGAGGTCATCTCGGAAATGAAATCCGAAATATAGATTAAAATTGTTGTGTTCCCGCCCGGGATCGAACCGGGGACCTTCTGCGTGTAAAGCAGACGTGATAACCGCTACACCACGGAAACGACGGTTCTTTTCATGTACCACCCGGAGACTCGTAATAGCAACAGTTTGTCTTCTGTGTTAGCAAGGGCATCGGCAACGAGCTCCCTCCGATTCGTGAAGTTCCTGTAGTAAAAGACGTCGATGGAAACAATCCAACCGCGACAGACAGGGAGAACGCTGGCTGAGCTGCAGCCCTACATGGTGAGACCATCAAAGGTGGCGTCATTCACATGCAGTGCGTTTTCGGAACGAATAGGCTCGTTGGTCTAGGGGTATGATTCCTGCTTCGGGTGCAGGAGGTCCCGGGTTCAAATCCCGGACGAGCCCTTGCGTTTTGTACAACGGTGCGGTAACAAATCGCATGGCGGCGGCTGTTTCGCGCATTTCCAGGCCTCCAAGTCAGCGCTAAAATCCGACAACCAGTTCTGAAACCGTTTCATGTTTCATTTGAGCCATGTGCACCCTGCTGATGGAACGTTTGAAGTTGATTTAAATGGTCACAGTAGAGATCGTAGCAAGTGTCTTGCTGAGTGCGACGAAAACGGGTTTCCGCCCGCAATCGAGCCGGGGACCTTCTGCGTGTTAGGCACGGCGCCTGGGCTCGGCGGCAGCTGCTGCTCTTTCCTTCCTTACGAGATACCGTCGATTCGCGCAGTCGTTATTGCAAAAGATGTCACCAAAGGCAATCGCTTCGTTAGCGGCACGGTGCCTGGGCTCGGCGGCAGCTCTACATGGAGGCACCAGCAGCCCAGCCAGGCCGCCGCCGGCACCGGCGCGCCACAGCCCAAGGAGTCGGCGGCCGCCCTGCAATGCCCCTGCCGTTGCATATTCCACCCGCCTCATATCCTCCCCATGTCTGACTCACTACCCCAAATGACACTGCAGTGGACGTGCTTATTACTATCGCTTTTGGAAGAACCAAGGCGCAGTATTCTAGTGTCGAACCGGTACTGCAAATTGGGATTAAGCAAAAATTTATTGTGTGGTCGAGCGACAGCTTCGGCTCGCTCTTCCTACATGATCGCTTCTTGTGCGGAATAATTCCTAGCTCGCCGATGGCTTCAGAGTTGGTCTTCTCGAAGTTTTGCTTTCGCACTGCATTCCGCAATCTTTTCGTTATGAGTTGTGTGCTTCGGTTTCCCGACTTTCTTGTGTTTAGTGCGTTTGGCTTCTCTTAACCCTTAGCCACCGCTTGCCGAAATTTCCACACTATCATCTGTCGATCTGCAGAGCTCGATGAAGGCATCGCGGCCGTTCCTGAGCTCGTGGAACGGTCGAATCTGTAGTTGTTTCCAGATCTCTCCCACACAACGGCCTCCCAGAAGCTTGGATTACAGAAGTACGCCACTACTCCCAGCCGGAGATTCACGATTGAAAGCAGAATGACATGAGCTACACGCAGCTCCGATTTTTTTTTTGTGTCTGACCTACTTTGAAAGACTTTGTAGTCGATTTACTTACTACTATCGCTGTTGGAAACCAGGTGATAACCGCACAGTATTCTAGAGACGATGAGGTAATGAAAATTTAGAATAAGTAAAACAGTATCAAAAGAAGTTGTGTGGTGGAGCAGCACATGCAATTCACGCTTCCTAGATATTCGTTACTGCATAGAATAATTCTTTTGTCTGCGGCGTCTTCAGTATCCGTCTTCTGGAAATTTTGCTTGCAGTATATTGTGCAATCTTTTCGTTATGAGTTGGTGCTTGGTTTCCCGATGTTCTTTTGTTTAGTGCATTCGCCTTCTCTTAACCCTGAGAAACCACATACCGAAACTGAGGCACTGCCGGCTGTTCATAAGCAGTGCTCGATGCAGTTATTTCGCTTTTTATTCGTTGCCTTTAATATTCTTCTCATCAGTGGTGAGTGCTGCCTGCAGAAAGCGTTTATCTTGCGAATTCACGTGAAAGTTTGTGTTCCCTGTGAGGCGCACTACTTGGGATTAACTTGACTGCTCCAGCCAGGTGGCTCGTTGGTCTAGGGGTATGATTCCTGCTTTGGGTGCAGGAGGTCCCGGGTTCAAATCCCGGACGAGCCCTAGCGTTTTGTGCAAACTGATCGCACGTCAGTGGCTGAGTCAGCGCAAAAAGCTCGCCGTCAATATCAAATGAACTTCTTATTCGATGTGAGCAATTGACACTCTGGTCCGACGCGTTAAAAAAAAAAAAAATAAAAAAAAAAAAGTGGCTGGGGTACCTGGCTCTCACCCAGGAGGCCGGGGTTCGATTCCCGGTACCGGAAATGCGCATTTTGTTGCTCCTCTTATGCGACTTGGCCCGACTTGGCTCGACTGACGCTTGCAGAAAACTACGTTAAGTACGATTCGTGGTAACAAGTGACGGCGAGAGCGATGCGACACCTGTCCACCTCTTATCGAGGCACCTAACTGTGGTCAACAAAGCTGGAGGACTGCAAGACATTGCCACGGGGGCTGAATGCAGCTAACCACACTGCTTAGTGTCCTAACAGCGGAGACAGGTTCAAAAAAAAAAAAAAAAAAAAAAAAATGGGTATAATTCCTGCTTAGGGTGCAGGAGGTCCCGGGTTCAAATCCCGGACGAGCCCTCGCGTTTTGTGCAAACTGATCGCACGTCAGTGGCTGAGTCAGCGCAAAAAGCTCGCCGTCAATATCAAACGAATTTCTTATTCGACGTGAGCAATTGACACTCTGGTCCGACGCGTGAAGGCGATTACGAAGGTTTCGGGTACAGGTGGTAGCAGATGCAATTTCCCAATCTAAAAACGAAAAAAAATTAAAAAAAAAAAAAAAAAGGGGGTATGATTCCTGCTTTGGGTGCAGGAGGTCCCGGTTTCAAATCCCGGACGAGCCCTGCCATTTTGACCGTGCTGAAGAGTAGGTGGAACTCAGCCCCGGTTGCAGCTCCTCAATGAAGAGTAGACGCCTGTTATAGCACGTGGATATAACAAGAATGCGGCACCAGTAAAGTACGTAGGTGGAATTCGGTAGAAAAGCAGACGGTAATTTTGCATGCAACGGAAAACAAGGTTGTCTTTGCGGGATATGTGCACCGTGAGTGGAGATTCAGCTTAATTGTGCGACAGTCTACCCTCATCTTACTAGCGACGGCAACAACCAAGGGGTGGCATGTAAGATTGAGCGTGGCTAAGAGTTTCTCATTATTAGTTAGCATCACACTTTGACAGAGCTGTGACAAGGCGAGTAGGGTGAGCTCAGGAAAGCCAGTAGCAAGCGCACTTGAAGTAGCCCTGAAGAACCGGATTATAAATTTTGCCAGCCATAATGGAGCTAGGGGCGTTCTCAGTTACCAAATACCGGTGCAATAAGAGAGCAACAGTATTTGACCGTAAAATGACGCCCTATCCGTCTAGCATACGACATTGCTTGTCTCTGCATACGCGGACGTGAGGTCATCTCGGAAATGAAATCCGAAATATAGATTAAAATTGTTGTGTTCCCGCCCGGGATCGAACCGGGGACCTTCTGCGTGTAAAGCAGACGTGATAACCGCTACACCACGGAAACGACGGTTCTTTTCATGTATCACCCGGGGACTCGTAATAGCAACAGTTTGTCTTCTGTGTTAGCAAGGGCATCGGCAACGAGCTCCCTCCGATTCGTGAAGTTCCTGTAGTAAAAGACGTCGATGGAAACAATCCAACCGCGACAGACAGGGAGAACGCTGGCTGAGCTGCAGCCCTACATGGTGAGACCATCAAAGGTGGCGTCATTCACATGCAGTGCGTTTTCGGAACGAATAGGCTCGTTGGTCTAGGGGTATGATTCCTGCTTCGGGTGCAGGAGGTCCCGGGTTCAAATCCCGGACGAGCCCTTGCGTTTTGTACAACGGTGCGGTAACAAATCGCATGGCGGCGGCTGTTTCGCGCATTTCCAGGCCTCCAAGTCAGCGCTAAAATCCGACAACCAGTTCTGAAACCGTTTCATGTTTCATTTGAGCCATGTGCACCCTGCTGATGGAACGTTTGAAGTTGATTTAAATGGTCACAGTAGAGATCGTAGCAAGTGTCTTGCTGAGTGCGACGAAAACGGGTTTCCGCCCGCAATCGAGCCGGGGACCTTCTGCGTGTTAGGCACGGCGCCTGGGCTCGGCGGCAGCTGCTGCTCTTTCCTTCCTTACGAGATACCGTCGATTCGCGCAGTCGTTATTGCAAAAGATGTCACCAAAGGCAATCGCTTCGTTAGCGGCACGGTGCCTGGGCTCGGCGGCAGCTCTACATGGAGGCACCAGCAGCCCAGCCAGGCCGCCGCCGGCACCGGCGCGCCACAGCCCAAGGAGTCGGCGGCCGCCCTGCAATGCCCCTGCCGTTGCATATTCCACCCGCCTCATATCCTCCCCATGTCTGACTCACTACCCCAAATGACACTGCAGTGGACGTGCTTATTACTATCGCTTTTGGAAGAACCAAGGCGCAGTATTCTAGTGTCGAACCGGTACTGCAAATTGGGATTAAGCAAAAATTTATTGTGTGGTCGAGCGACAGCTTCGGCTCGCTCTTCCTACATGATCGCTTCTTGTGCGGAATAATTCCTAGCTCGCCGATGGCTTCAGAGTTGGTCTTCTCGAAGTTTTGCTTTCGCACTGCATTCCGCAATCTTTTCGTTATGAGTTGTGTGCTTCGGTTTCCCGACTTTCTTGTGTTTAGTGCGTTTGGCTTCTCTTAACCCTTAGCCACCGCTTGCCGAAATTTCCACACTATCATCTGTCGATCTGCAGAGCTCGATGAAGGCATCGCGGCCGTTCCTGAGCTCGTGGAACGGTCGAATCTGTAGTTGTTTCCAGATCTCTCCCACACAACGGCCTCCCAGAAGCTTGGATTACAGAAGTACGCCACTACTCCCAGCCGGAGATTCACGATTGAAAGCAGAATGACATGAGCTACACGCAGCTCCGATTTTTTTTTTGTGTCTGACCTACTTTGAAAGACTTTGTAGTCGATTTACTTACTACTATCGCTGTTGGAAACCAGGTGATAACCGCACAGTATTCTAGAGACGATGAGGTAATGAAAATTTAGAATAAGTAAAACAGTATCAAAAGAAGTTGTGTGGTGGAGCAGCACATGCAATTCACGCTTCCTAGATATTCGTTACTGCATAGAATAATTCTTTTGTCTGCGGCGTCTTCAGTATCCGTCTTCTGGAAATTTTGCTTGCAGTATATTGTGCAATCTTTTCGTTATGAGTTGGTGCTTGGTTTCCCGATGTTCTTTTGTTTAGTGCATTCGCCTTCTCTTAACCCTGAGAAACCACATACCGAAACTGAGGCACTGCCGGCTGTTCATAAGCAGTGCTCGATGCAGTTATTTCGCTTTTTATTCGTTGCCTTTAATATTCTTCTCATCAGTGGTGAGTGCTGCCTGCAGAAAGCGTTTATCTTGCGAATTCACGTGAAAGTTTGTGTTCCCTGTGAGGCGCACTACTTGGGATTAACTTGACTGCTCCAGCCAGGTGGCTCGTTGGTCTAGGGGTATGATTCCTGCTTTGGGTGCAGGAGGTCCCGGGTTCAAATCCCGGACGAGCCCTAGCGTTTTGTGCAAACTGATCGCACGTCAGTGGCTGAGTCAGCGCAAAAAGCTCGCCGTCAATATCAAATGAACTTCTTATTCGATGTGAGCAATTGACACTCTGGTCCGACGCGTTAAAAAAAAAAAAAATAAAAAAAAAAAAAGTGGCTGGGGTACCTGGCTCTCACCCAGGAGGCCGGGGTTCGATTCCCGGTACCGGAAATGCGCATTTTGTTGCTCCTCTTATGCGACTTGGCCCGACTTAGCTCGACTGACGCTTGCAGAAAACTACGTTAAGTACGATTCGTGGTAACAAGTGACGGCGAGAGCGATGCGACACCTGTCCACCTCTTATCGAGGCACCTAACTGTGGTCAACAAAGCTGGAGGACTGCAAGACATTGCCACGGGGGCTGAATGCAGCTAACCACACTGCTTAGTGTCCTAACAGCGGAGACAGGTTCAAAAAAAAAAAAAAAAAAAAAAAATGGGTATAATTCCTGCTTAGGGTGCAGGAGGTCCCGGGTTCAAATCCCGGACGAGCCCTCGCGTTTTGTGCAAACTGATCGCACGTCAGTGGCTGAGTCAGCGCAAAAAGCTCGCCGTCAATATCAAACGAATTTCTTATTCGACGTGAGCAATTGACACTCTGGTCCGACGCGTGAAGGCGATTACGAAGGTTTCGGGTACAGGTGGTAGCAGATGCAATTTCCCAATCTAAAAACGAAAAAAAATAAAAAAAAATAAAAAAAAAGGGGGTATGATTCCTGCTTTGGGTGCAGGAGGTCCCGGGTTCAAATCCCGGACGAGCCCTGCCATTTTGACCGTGCTGAAGAGTAGGTGGAACTCAGCCCCGGTTGCAGCTCCTCAATGAAGAGTAGACGCCTGTTATAGCACGTGGATATAACAAGAATGCGGCACCAGTAAAGTACGTAGGTGGAATTCGGTAGAAAAGCAGACGGTAATTTTGCATGCAACGGAAAACAAGGTTGTCTTTGCGGGATATGTGCACCGTGAGTGGAGATTCAGCTTAATTGTGCGACAGTCTACCCTCATCTTACTAGCGACGGCAACAACCAAGGGGTGGCATGTAAGATTGAGCGTGGCTAAGAGTTTCTCATTATTAGTTAGCATCACACTTTGACAGAGCTGTGACAAGGCGAGTAGGGTGAGCTCAGGAAAGCCAGTAGCAAGCGCACTTGAAGTAGCCCTGAAGAACCGGATTATAAATTTTGCCAGCCATAATGGAGCTAGGGGCGTTCTCAGTTACCAAATACCGGTGCAATAAGAGAGCAACAGTATTTGACCGTAAAATGACGCCCTATCCGTCTAGCATACGACATTGCTTGTCTCTGCATACGCGGACGTGAGGTCATCTCGGAAATGAAATCCGAAATATAGATTAAAATTGTTGTGTTCCCGCCCGGGATCGAACCGGGGACCTTCTGCGTGTAAAGCAGACGTGATAACCGCTACACCACGGAAACGACGGTTCTTTTCATGTACCACCCGGAGACTCGTAATAGCAACAGTTTGTCTTCTGTGTTAGCAAGGGCATCGGCTACGAGCTCCCTCCGATTCGTGAAGTTCCTGTAGTAAAAGACGTCGATGGAAACAATCCAACCGCGACAGACAGGGAGAACGCTGGCTGAGCTGCAGCCCTACATGGTGAGACCATCAAAGGTGGCGTCATTCACATGCAGTGCGTTTTCGGAACGAATAGGCTCGTTGGTCTAGGGGTATGATTCCTGCTTCGGGTGCAGGAGGTCCCGGGTTCAAATCCCGGACGAGCCCTTGCGTTTTGTACAACGGTGCGGTAACAAATCGCATGGCGGCGGCTGTTTCGCGCATTTCCAGGCCTCCAAGTCAGCGCTAAAATCCGACAACCAGTTCTGAAACCGTTTCATGTTTCATTTGAGCCATGTGCACCCTGCTGATGGAACGTTTGAAGTTGATTTAAATGGTCACAGTAGAGATCGTAGCAAGTGTCTTGCTGAGTGCGACGAAAACGGGTTTCCGCCCGCAATCGAGCCGGGGACCTTCTGCGTGTTAGGCACGGCGCCTGGGCTCGGCGGCAGCTGCTGCTCTTTCCTTCCTTACGAGATACCGTCGATTCGCGCAGTCGTTATTGCAAAAGATGTCACCAAAGGCAATCGCTTCGTTAGCGGCACGGTGCCTGGGCTCGGCGGCAGCTCTACATGGAGGCACCAGCAGCCCAGCCAGGCCGCCGCCGGCACCGGCGCGCCACAGCCCAAGGAGTCGGCGGCCGCCCTGCAATGCCCCTGCCGTTGCATATTCCACCCGCCTCATATCCTCCCCATGTCTGACTCACTACCCCAAATGACACTGCAGTGGACGTGCTTATTACTATCGCTTTTGGAAGAACCAAGGCGCAGTATTCTAGTGTCGAACCGGTACTGCAAATTGGGATTAAGCAAAAATTTATTGTGTGGTCGAGCGACAGCTTCGGCTCGCTCTTCCTACATGATCGCTTCTTGTGCGGAATAATTCCTAGCTCGCCGATGGCTTCAGAGTTGGTCTTCTCGAAGTTTTGCTTTCGCACTGCATTCCGCAATCTTTTCGTTATGAGTTGTGTGCTTCGGTTTCCCGACTTTCTTGTGTTTAGTGCGTTTGGCTTCTCTTAACCCTTAGCCACCGCTTGCCGAAATTTCCACACTATCATCTGTCGATCTGCAGAGCTCGATGAAGGCATCGCGGCCGTTCCTGAGCTCGTGGAACGGTCGAATCTGTAGTTGTTTCCAGATCTCTCCCACACAACGGCCTCCCAGAAGCTTGGATTACAGAAGTACGCCACTACTCCCAGCCGGAGATTCACGATTGAAAGCAGAATGACATGAGCTACACGCAGCTCCGATTTTTTTTTTGTGTCTGACCTACTTTGAAAGACTTTGTAGTCGATTTACTTACTACTATCGCTGTTGGAAACCAGGTGATAACCGCACAGTATTCTAGAGACGATGAGGTAATGAAAATTTAGAATAAGTAAAACAGTATCAAAAGAAGTTGTGTGGTGGAGCAGCACATGCAATTCACGCTTCCTAGATATTCGTTACTGCATAGAATAATTCTTTTGTCTGCGGCGTCTTCAGTATCCGTCTTCTGGAAATTTTGCTTGCAGTATATTGTGCAATCTTTTCGTTATGAGTTGGTGCTTGGTTTCCCGATGTTCTTTTGTTTAGTGCATTCGCCTTCTCTTAACCCTGAGAAACCACATACCGAAACTGAGGCACTGCCGGCTGTTCATAAGCAGTGCTCGATGCAGTTATTTCGCTTTTTATTCGTTGCCTTTAATATTCTTCTCATCAGTGGTGAGTGCTGCCTGCAGAAAGCGTTTATCTTGCGAATTCACGTGAAAGTTTGTGTTCCCTGTGAGGCGCACTACTTGGGATTAACTTGACTGCTCCAGCCAGGTGGCTCGTTGGTCTAGGGGTATGATTCCTGCTTTGGGTGCAGGAGGTCCCGGGTTCAAATCCCGGACGAGCCCTAGCGTTTTGTGCAAACTGATCGCACGTCAGTGGCTGAGTCAGCGCAAAAAGCTCGCCGTCAATATCAAATGAACTTCTTATTCGATGTGAGCAATTGACACTCTGGTCCGACGCGTTAAAAAAAAAAAATAAAAAAAAAAAGTGGCTGGGGTACCTGGCTCTCACCCAGGAGGCCGGGGTTCGATTCCCGGTACCGGAAATGCGCATTTTGTTGCTCCTCTTATGCGACTTGGCCCGACTTAGCTCGACTGACGCTACGCTGACGCTTGCAGAAAACTACGTTAAGTACGATTCGTGGTAACAAGTGACGGCGAGAGCGATGCGACACCTGTCCACCTCTTATCGAGGCACCTAACTGTGGTCAACAAAGCTGGAGGACTGCAAGACATTGCCACGGGGGCTGAATGCAGCTAACCACACTGCTTAGTGTCCTAACAGCGGAGACAGGTTCAAAAAAAAAAAAAAAAAAAAAAAAAAATGGGTATAATTCCTGCTTAGGGTGCAGGAGGTCCCGGGTTCAAATCCCGGACGAGCCCTCGCGTTTTGTGCAAACTGATCGCACGTCAGTGGCTGAGTCAGCGCAAAAAGCTCGCCGTCAATATCAAACGAATTTCTTATTCGACGTGAGCAATTGACACTCTGGTCCGACGCGTGAAGGCGATTACGAAGGTTTCGGGTACAGGTGGTAGCAGATGCAATTTCCCAATCTAAAAACGAAAAAAAATTAAAAAAAAAAAAAAAAAAAAGGGGGTATGATTCCTGCTTTGGGTGCAGGAGGTCCCGGGTTCAAATCCCGGACGAGCCCTGCCATTTTGACCGTGCTGAAGAGTAGGTGGAACTCAGCCCCGGTTGCAGCTCCTCAATGAAGAGTAGACGCCTGTTATAGCACGTGGATATAACAAGAATGCGGCACCAGTAAAGTACGTAGGTGGAATTCGGTAGAAAGGCAGACGGTAATTTTGCATGCAACGGAAAACAAGGTTGTCTTTGCGGGATATGTGCACCGTGAGTGGAGATTCAGCTTAATTGTGCGACAGTCTACCCTCATCTTACTAGCGACGGCAACAACCAAGGGGTGGCATGTAAGATTGAGCGTGGCTAAGAGTTTCTCATTATTAGTTAGCATCACACTTTGACAGAGCTGTGACAAGGCGAGTAGGGTGAGCTCAGGAAAGCCAGTAGCAAGCGCACTTGAAGTAGCCCTGAAGAACCGGATTATAAATTTTGCCAGCCATAATGGAGCTAGGGGCGTTCTCAGTTACCAAATACCGGTGCAATAAGAGAGCAACAGTATTTGACCGTAAAATGACGCCCTATCCGTCTAGCATACGACATTGCTTGTCTCTGCATACGCGGACGTCAGGTCATCTCGGAAATGAAATCCGAAATATAGATTAAAATTGTTGTGTTCCCGCCCGGGATCGAACCGGGGACCTTCTGCGTGTAAAGCAGACGTGATAACCGCTACACCACGGAAACGACGGTTCTTTTCATGTACCACCCGGAGACTCGTAATAGCAACAGTTTGTCTTCTGTGTTAGCAAGGGCATCGGCAACGAGCTCCCTCCGATTCGTGAAGTTCCTGTAGTAAAAGACGTCGATGGAAACAATCCAACCGCGACAGACAGGGAGAACGCTGGCTGAGCTGCAGCCCTACATGGTGAGACCATCAAAGGTGGCGTCATTCACATGCAGTGCGTTTTCGGAACGAATAGGCTCGTTGGTCTAGGGGTATGATTCCTGCTTCGGGTGCAGGAGGTCCCGGGTTCAAATCCCGGACGAGCCCTTGCGTTTTGTACAACGGTGCGGTAACAAATCGCATGGCGGCGGCTGTTTCGCGCATTTTCAGGCCTCCAAGTCAGCGCTAAAATCCGACAACCAGTTCTGAAACCGTTTCATGTTTCATTTGAGCCATGTGCACCCTGCTGATGGAACGTTTGAAGTTGATTTAAATGGTCACAGTAGAGATCGTAGCAAGTGTCTTGCTGAGTGCGACGAAAACGGGTTTCCGCCCGCAATCGAGCCGGGGACCTTCTGCGTGTTAGGCACGGCGCCTGGGCTCGGCGGCAGCTGCTGCTCTTTCCTTCCTTACGAGATACCGTCGATTCGCGCAGTCGTTATTGCAAAAGATGTCACCAAAGGCAATCGCTTCGTTAGCGGCACGGTGCCTGGGCTCGGCGGCAGCTCTACATGGAGGCACCAGCAGCCCAGCCAGGCCGCCGCCGGCACCGGCGCGCCACAGCCCAAGGAGTCGGCGGCCGCCCTGCAATGCCCCTGCCGTTGCATATTCCACCCGCCTCATATCCTCCCCATGTCTGACTCACTACCCCAAATGACACTGCAGTGGACGTGCTTATTACTATCGCTTTTGGAAGAACCAAGGCGCAGTATTCTAGTGTCGAACCGGTACTGCAAATTGGGATTAAGCAAAAATTTATTGTGTGGTCGAGCGACAGCTTCGGCTCGCTCTTCCTACATGATCGCTTCTTGTGCGGAATAATTCCTAGCTCGCCGATGGCTTCAGAGTTGGTCTTCTCGAAGTTTTGCTTTCGCACTGCATTCCGCAATCTTTTCGTTATGAGTTGTGTGCTTCGGTTTCCCGACTTTCTTGTGTTTAGTGCGTTTGGCTTCTCTTAACCCTTAGCCACCGCTTGCCGAAATTTCCACACTATCATCTGTCGATCTGCAGAGCTCGATGAAGGCATCGCGGCCGTTCCTGAGCTCGTGGAACGGTCGAATCTGTAGTTGTTTCCAGATCTCTCCCACACAACGGCCTCCCAGAAGCTTGGATTACAGAAGTACGCCACTACTCCCAGCCGGAGATTCACGATTGAAAGCAGAATGACATGAGCTACACGCAGCTCCGATTTTTTTTTTGTGTCTGACCTACTTTGAAAGACTTTGTAGTCGATTTACTTACTACTATCGCTGTTGGAAACCAGGTGATAACCGCACAGTATTCTAGAGACGATGAGGTAATGAAAATTTAGAATAAGTAAAACAGTATCAAAAGAAGTTGTGTGGTGGAGCAGCACATGCAATTCACGCTTCCTAGATATTCGTTACTGCATAGAATAATTCTTTTGTCTGCGGCGTCTTCAGTATCCGTCTTCTGGAAATTTTGCTTGCAGTATATTGTGCAATCTTTTCGTTATGAGTTGGTGCTTGGTTTCCCGATGTTCTTTTGTTTAGTGCATTCGCCTTCTCTTAACCCTGAGAAACCACATACCGAAACTGAGGCACTGCCGGCTGTTCATAAGCAGTGCTCGATGCAGTTATTTCGCTTTTTATTCGTTGCCTTTAATATTCTTCTCATCAGTGGTGAGTGCTGCCTGCAGAAAGCGTTTATCTTGCGAATTCACGTGAAAGTTTGTGTTCCCTGTGAGGCGCACTACTTGGGATTAACTTGACTGCTCCAGCCAGGTGGCTCGTTGGTCTAGGGGTATGATTCCTGCTTTGGGTGCAGGAGGTCCCGGGTTCAAATCCCGGACGAGCCCTAGCGTTTTGTGCAAACTGATCGCACGTCAGTGGCTGAGTCAGCGCAAAAAGCTCGCCGTCAATATCAAATGAACTTCTTATTCGATGTGAGCAATTGACACTCTGGTCCGACGCGTTAAAAAAAAAAAATAAAAAAAAAAAAGTGGCTGGGGTACCTGGCTCTCACCCAGGAGGCCGGGGTTCGATTCCCGGTACCGGAAATGCGCATTTTGTTGCTCCTCTTATGCGACTTGGCCCGACTTAGCTCGACTGACGCTTGCAGAAAACTACGTTAAGTACGATTCGTGGTAACAAGTGACGGCGAGAGCGATGCGACACCTGTCCACCTCTTATCGAGGCACCTAACTGTGGTCAACAAAGCTGGAGGACTGCAAGACATTGCCACGGGGGCTGAATGCAGCTAACCACACTGCTTAGTGTCCTAACAGCGGAGACAGGTTCAAAAAAAAAAAAAAAAAAAAAAAAAAATGGGTATAATTCCTGCTTAGGGTGCAGGAGGTCCCGGGTTCAAATCCCGGACGAGCCCTCGCGTTTTGTGCAAACTGATCGCACGTCAGTGGCTGAGTCAGCGCAAAAAGCTCGCCGTCAATATCAAACGAATTTCTTATTCGACGTGAGCAATTGACACTCTGGTCCGACGCGTGAAGGCGATTACGAAGGTTTCGGGTACAGGTGGTAGCAGATGCAATTTCCCAATCTAAAAACGAAAAAAAATTAAAAAAAAAAAAAAAAAGGGGGTATGATTCCTGCTTTGGGTGCAGGAGGTCCCGGGTTCAAATCCCGGACGAGCCCTGCCATTTTGACCGTGCTGAAGAGTAGGTGGAACTCAGCCCCGGTTGCAGCTCCTCAATGAAGAGTAGACGCCTGTTATAGCACGTGGATATAACAAGAATGCGGCACCAGTAAAGTACGTAGGTGGAATTCGGTAGAAAAGCAGACGGTAATTTTGCATGCAACGGAAAACAAGGTTGTCTTTGCGGGATATGTGCACCGTGAGTGGAGATTCAGCTTAATTGTGCGACAGTCTACCCTCATCTTACTAGCGACGGCAACAACCAAGGGGTGGCATGTAAGATTGAGCGTGGCTAAGAGTTTCTCATTATTAGTTAGCATCACACTTTGACAGAGCTGTGACAAGGCGAGTAGGGTGAGCTCAGGAAAGCCAGTAGCAAGCGCACTTGAAGTAGCCCTGAAGAACCGGATTATAAATTTTGCCAGCCATAATGGAGCTAGGGGCGTTCTCAGTTACCAAATACCGGTGCAATAAGAGAGCAACAGTATTTGACCGTAAAATGACGCCCTATCCGTCTAGCATACGACATTGCTTGTCTCTGCATACGCGGACGTCAGGTCATCTCGGAAATGAAATCCGAAATATAGATTAAAATTGTTGTGTTCCCGCCCGGGATCGAACCGGGGACCTTCTGCGTGTAAAGCAGACGTGATAACCGCTACACCACGGAAACGACGGTTCTTTTCATGTACCACCCGGAGACTCGTAATAGCAACAGTTTGTCTTCTGTGTTAGCAAGGGCATCGGCTACGAGCTCCCTCCGATTCGTGAAGTTCCTGTAGTAAAAGACGTCGATGGAAACAATCCAACCGCGACAGACAGGGAGAACGCTGGCTGAGCTGCAGCCCTACATGGTGAGACCATCAAAGGTGGCGTCATTCACATGCAGTGCGTTTTCGGAACGAATAGGCTCGTTGGTCTAGGGGTATGATTCCTGCTTCGGGTGCAGGAGGTCCCGGGTTCAAATCCCGGACGAGCCCTTGCGTTTTGTACAACGGTGCGGTAACAAATCGCATGGCGGCGGCTGTTTCGCGCATTTCCAGGCCTCCAAGTCAGCGCTAAAATCCGACAACCAGTTCTGAAACCGTTTCATGTTTCATTTGAGCCATGTGCACCCTGCTGATGGAACGTTTGAAGTTGATTTAAATGGTCACAGTAGAGATCGTAGCAAGTGTCTTGCTGAGTGCGACGAAAACGGGTTTCCGCCCGCAATCGAGCCGGGGACCTTCTGCGTGTTAGGCACGGCGCCTGGGCTCGGCGGCAGCTGCTGCTCTTTCCTTCCTTACGAGATACCGTCGATTCGCGCAGTCGTTATTGCAAAAGATGTCACCAAAGGCAATCGCTTCGTTAGCGGCACGGTGCCTGGGCTCGGCGGCAGCTCTACATGGAGGCACCAGCAGCCCAGCCAGGCCGCCGCCGGCACCGGCGCGCCACAGCCCAAGGAGTCGGCGGCCGCCCTGCAATGCCCCTGCCGTTGCATATTCCACCCGCCTCATATCCTCCCCATGTCTGACTCACTACCCCAAATGACACTGCAGTGGACGTGCTTATTACTATCGCTTTTGGAAGAACCAAGGCGCAGTATTCTAGTGTCGAACCGGTACTGCAAATTGGGATTAAGCAAAAATTTATTGTGTGGTCGAGCGACAGCTTCGGCTCGCTCTTCCTACATGATCGCTTCTTGTGCGGAATAATTCCTAGCTCGCCGATGGCTTCAGAGTTGGTCTTCTCGAAGTTTTGCTTTCGCACTGCATTCCGCAATCTTTTCGTTATGAGTTGTGTGCTTCGGTTTCCCGACTTTCTTGTGTTTAGTGCGTTTGGCTTCTCTTAACCCTTAGCCACCGCTTGCCGAAATTTCCACACTATCATCTGTCGATCTGCAGAGCTCGATGAAGGCATCGCGGCCGTTCCTGAGCTCGTGGAACGGTCGAATCTGTAGTTGTTTCCAGATCTCTCCCACACAACGGCCTCCCAGAAGCTTGGATTACAGAAGTACGCCACTACTCCCAGCCGGAGATTCACGATTGAAAGCAGAATGACATGAGCTACACGCAGCTCCGATTTTTTTTTTGTGTCTGACCTACTTTGAAAGACTTTGTAGTCGATTTACTTACTACTATCGCTGTTGGAAACCAGGTGATAACCGCACAGTATTCTAGAGACGATGAGGTAATGAAAATTTAGAATAAGTAAAACAGTATCAAAAGAAGTTGTGTGGTGGAGCAGCACATGCAATTCACGCTTCCTAGATATTCGTTACTGCATAGAATAATTCTTTTGTCTGCGGCGTCTTCAGTATCCGTCTTCTGGAAATTTTGCTTGCAGTATATTGTGCAATCTTTTCGTTATGAGTTGGTGCTTGGTTTCCCGATGTTCTTTTGTTTAGTGCATTCGCCTTCTCTTAACCCTGAGAAACCACATACCGAAACTGAGGCACTGCCGGCTGTTCATAAGCAGTGCTCGATGCAGTTATTTCGCTTTTTATTCGTTGCCTTTAATATTCTTCTCATCAGTGGTGAGTGCTGCCTGCAGAAAGCGTTTATCTTGCGAATTCACGTGAAAGTTTGTGTTCCCTGTGAGGCGCACTACTTGGGATTAACTTGACTGCTCCAGCCAGGTGGCTCGTTGGTCTAGGGGTATGATTCCTGCTTTGGGTGCAGGAGGTCCCGGGTTCAAATCCCGGACGAGCCCTAGCGTTTTGTGCAAACTGATCGCACGTCAGTGGCTGAGTCAGCGCAAAAAGCTCGCCGTCAATATCAAATGAACTTCTTATTCGATGTGAGCAATTGACACTCTGGTCCGACGCGTTAAAAAAAAAAAAAATAAAAAAAAAAAAGTGGCTGGGGTACCTGGCTCTCACCCAGGAGGCCGGGGTTCGATTCCCGGTACCGGAAATGCGCATTTTGTTGCTCCTCTTATGCGACTTGGCCCGACTTAGCTCGACTGACGCTACGCTGACGCTTGCAGAAAACTACGTTAAGTACGATTCGTGGTAACAAGTGACGGCGAGAGCGATGCGACACCTGTCCACCTCTTATCGAGGCACCTAACTGTGGTCAACAAAGCTGGAGGACTGCAAGACATTGCCACGGGGGCTGAATGCAGCTAACCACACTGCTTAGTGTCCTAACAGCGGAGACAGGTTCAAAAAAAAAAAAAAAAAAAAAAAAATGGGTATAATTCCTGCTTAGGGTGCAGGAGGTCCCGGGTTCAAATCCCGGACGAGCCCTCGCGTTTTGTGCAAACTGATCGCACGTCAGTGGCTGAGTCAGCGCAAAAAGCTCGCCGTCAATATCAAACGAATTTCTTATTCGACGTGAGCAATTGACACTCTGGTCCGACGCGTGAAGGCGATTACGAAGGTTTCGGGTACAGGTGGTAGCAGATGCAATTTCCCAATCTAAAAACGAAAAAAAATTAAAAAAAAAAAAAAAAAAAAGGGGGTATGATTCCTGCTTTGGGTGCAGGAGGTCCCGGGTTCAAATCCCGGACGAGCCCTGCCATTTTGACCGTGCTGAAGAGTAGGTGGAACTCAGCCCCGGTTGCAGCTCCTCAATGAAGAGTAGACGCCTGTTATAGCACGTGGATATAACAAGAATGCGGCACCAGTAAAGTACGTAGGTGGAATTCGGTAGAAAAGCAGACGGTAATTTTGCATGCAACGGAAAACAAGGTTGTCTTTGCGGGATATGTGCACCGTGAGTGGAGATTCAGCTTAATTGTGCGACAGTCTACCCTCATCTTACTAGCGACGGCAACAACCAAGGGGTGGCATGTAAGATTGAGCGTGGCTAAGAGTTTCTCATTATTAGTTAGCATCACACTTTGACAGAGCTGTGACAAGGCGAGTAGGGTGAGCTCAGGAAAGCCAGTAGCAAGCGCACTTGAAGTAGCCCTGAAGAACCGGATTATAAATTTTGCCAGCCATAATGGAGCTAGGGGCGTTCTCAGTTACCAAATACCGGTGCAATAAGAGAGCAACAGTATTTGACCGTAAAATGACGCCCTATCCGTCTAGCATACGACATTGCTTGTCTCTGCATACGCGGACGTCAGGTCATCTCGGAAATGAAATCCGAAATATAGATTAAAATTGTTGTGTTCCCGCCCGGGATCGAACCGGGGACCTTCTGCGTGTAAAGCAGACGTGATAACCGCTACACCACGGAAACGACGGTTCTTTTCATGTACCACCCGGAGACTCGTAATAGCAACAGTTTGTCTTCTGTGTTAGCAAGGGCATCGGCTACGAGCTCCCTCCGATTCGTGAAGTTCCTGTAGTAAAAGACGTCGATGGAAACAATCCAACCGCGACAGACAGGGAGAACGCTGGCTGAGCTGCAGCCCTACATGGTGAGACCATCAAAGGTGGCGTCATTCACATGCAGTGCGTTTTCGGAACGAATAGGCTCGTTGGTCTAGGGGTATGATTCCTGCTTCGGGTGCAGGAGGTCCCGGGTTCAAATCCCGGACGAGCCCTTGCGTTTTGTACAACGGTGCGGTAACAAATCGCATGGCGGCGGCTGTTTCGCGCATTTCCAGGCCTCCAAGTCAGCGCTAAAATCCGACAACCAGTTCTGAAACCGTTTCATGTTTCATTTGAGCCATGTGCACCCTGCTGATGGAACGTTTGAAGTTGATTTAAATGGTCACAGTAGAGATCGTAGCAAGTGTCTTGCTGAGTGCGACGAAAACGGGTTTCCGCCCGCAATCGAGCCGGGGACCTTCTGCGTGTTAGGCACGGCGCCTGGGCTCGGCGGCAGCTGCTGCTCTTTCCTTCCTTACGAGATACCGTCGATTCGCGCAGTCGTTATTGCAAAAGATGTCACCAAAGGCAATCGCTTCGTTAGCGGCACGGTGCCTGGGCTCGGCGGCAGCTCTACATGGAGGCACCAGCAGCCCAGCCAGGCCGCCGCCGGCACCGGCGCGCCACAGCCCAAGGAGTCGGCGGCCGCCCTGCAATGCCCCTGCCGTTGCATATTCCACCCGCCTCATATCCTCCCCATGTCTGACTCACTACCCCAAATGACACTGCAGTGGACGTGCTTATTACTATCGCTTTTGGAAGAACCAAGGCGCAGTATTCTAGTGTCGAACCGGTACTGCAAATTGGGATTAAGCAAAAATTTATTGTGTGGTCGAGCGACAGCTTCGGCTCGCTCTTCCTACATGATCGCTTCTTGTGCGGAATAATTCCTAGCTCGCCGATGGCTTCAGAGTTGGTCTTCTCGAAGTTTTGCTTTCGCACTGCATTCCGCAATCTTTTCGTTATGAGTTGTGTGCTTCGGTTTCCCGACTTTCTTGTGTTTAGTGCGTTTGGCTTCTCTTAACCCTTAGCCACCGCTTGCCGAAATTTCCACACTATCATCTGTCGATCTGCAGAGCTCGATGAAGGCATCGCGGCCGTTCCTGAGCTCGTGGAACGGTCGAATCTGTAGTTGTTTCCAGATCTCTCCCACACAACGGCCTCCCAGAAGCTTGGATTACAGAAGTACGCCACTACTCCCAGCCGGAGATTCACGATTGAAAGCAGAATGACATGAGCTACACGCAGCTCCGATTTTTTTTTTGTGTCTGACCTACTTTGAAAGACTTTGTAGTCGATTTACTTACTACTATCGCTGTTGGAAACCAGGTGATAACCGCACAGTATTCTAGAGACGATGAGGTAATGAAAATTTAGAATAAGTAAAACAGTATCAAAAGAAGTTGTGTGGTGGAGCAGCACATGCAATTCACGCTTCCTAGATATTCGTTACTGCATAGAATAATTCTTTTGTCTGCGGCGTCTTCAGTATCCGTCTTCTGGAAATTTTGCTTGCAGTATATTGTGCAATCTTTTCGTTATGAGTTGGTGCTTGGTTTCCCGATGTTCTTTTGTTTAGTGCATTCGCCTTCTCTTAACCCTGAGAAACCACATACCGAAACTGAGGCACTGCCGGCTGTTCATAAGCAGTGCTCGATGCAGTTATTTCGCTTTTTATTCGTTGCCTTTAATATTCTTCTCATCAGTGGTGAGTGCTGCCTGCAGAAAGCGTTTATCTTGCGAATTCACGTGAAAGTTTGTGTTCCCTGTGAGGCGCACTACTTGGGATTAACTTGACTGCTCCAGCCAGGTGGCTCGTTGGTCTAGGGGTATGATTCCTGCTTTGGGTGCAGGAGGTCCCGGGTTCAAATCCCGGACGAGCCCTAGCGTTTTGTGCAAACTGATCGCACGTCAGTGGCTGAGTCAGCGCAAAAAGCTCGCCGTCAATATCAAATGAACTTCTTATTCGATGTGAGCAATTGACACTCTGGTCCGACGCGTTAAAAAAAAAAAAATAAAAAAAAAAAAAGTGGCTGGGGTACCTGGCTCTCACCCAGGAGGCCGGGGTTCGATTCCCGGTACCGGAAATGCGCATTTTGTTGCTCCTCTTATGCGACTTGGCCCGACTTAGCTCGACTGACGCTACGCTGACGCTTGCAGAAAACTACGTTAAGTACGATTCGTGGTAACAAGTGACGGCGAGAGCGATGCGACACCTGTCCACCTCTTATCGAGGCACCTAACTGTGGTCAACAAAGCTGGAGGACTGCAAGACATTGCCACGGGGGCTGAATGCAGCTAACCACACTGCTTAGTGTCCTAACAGCGGAGACAGGTTCAAAAAAAAAAAAAAAAAAAAAAAAAAATGGGTATAATTCCTGCTTAGGGTGCAGGAGGTCCCGGGTTCAAATCCCGGACGAGCCCTCGCGTTTTGTGCAAACTGATCGCACGTCAGTGGCTGAGTCAGCGCAAAAAGCTCGCCGTCAATATCAAACGAATTTCTTATTCGACGTGAGCAATTGACACTCTGGTCCGACGCGTGAAGGCGATTACGAAGGTTTCGGGTACAGGTGGTAGCAGATGCAATTTCCCAATCTAAAAACGAAAAAAAATTAAAAAAAAAAAAAAAAAAAAGGGGGTATGATTCCTGCTTTGGGTGCAGGAGGTCCCGGGTTCAAATCCCGGACGAGCCCTGCCATTTTGACCGTGCTGAAGAGTAGGTGGAACTCAGCCCCGGTTGCAGCTCCTCAATGAAGAGTAGACGCCTGTTATAGCACGTGGATATAACAAGAATGCGGCACCAGTAAAGTACGTAGGTGGAATTCGGTAGAAAAGCAGACGGTAATTTTGCATGCAACGGAAAACAAGGTTGTCTTTGCGGGATATGTGCACCGTGAGTGGAGATTCAGCTTAATTGTGCGACAGTCTACCCTCATCTTACTAGCGACGGCAACAACCAAGGGGTGGCATGTAAGATTGAGCGTGGCTAAGAGTTTCTCATTATTAGTTAGCATCACACTTTGACAGAGCTGTGACAAGGCGAGTAGGGTGAGCTCAGGAAAGCCAGTAGCAAGCGCACTTGAAGTAGCCCTGAAGAACCGGATTATAAATTTTGCCAGCCATAATGGAGCTAGGGGCGTTCTCAGTTACCAAATACCGGTGCAATAAGAGAGCAACAGTATTTGACCGTAAAATGACGCCCTATCCGTCTAGCATACGACATTGCTTGTCTCTGCATACGCGGACGTCAGGTCATCTCGGAAATGAAATCCGAAATATAGATTAAAATTGTTGTGTTCCCGCCCGGGATCGAACCGGGGGACCTTCTGCGTGTAAAGCAGACGTGATAACCGCTACACCACGGAAACGACGGTTCTTTTCATGTACCACCCGGAGACTCGTAATAGCAACAGTTTGTCTTCTGTGTTAGCAAGGGCATCGGCTACGAGCTCCCTCCGATTCGTGAAGTTCCTGTAGTAAAAGACGTCGATGGAAACAATCCAACCGCGACAGACAGGGAGAACGCTGGCTGAGCTGCAGCCCTACATGGTGAGACCATCAAAGGTGGCGTCATTCACATGCAGTGCGTTTTCGGAACGAATAGGCTCGTTGGTCTAGGGGTATGATTCCTGCTTCGGGTGCAGGAGGTCCCGGGTTCAAATCCCGGACGAGCCCTTGCGTTTTGTACAACGGTGCGGTAACAAATCGCATGGCGGCGGCTGTTTCGCGCATTTCCAGGCCTCCAAGTCAGCGCTAAAATCCGACAACCAGTTCTGAAACCGTTTCATGTTTCATTTGAGCCATGTGCACCCTGCTGATGGAACGTTTGAAGTTGATTTAAATGGTCACAGTAGAGATCGTAGCAAGTGTCTTGCTGAGTGCGACGAAAACGGGTTTCCGCCCGCAATCGAGCCGGGGACCTTCTGCGTGTTAGGCACGGCGCCTGGGCTCGGCGGCAGCTGCTGCTCTTTCCTTCCTTACGAGATACCGTCGATTCGCGCAGTCGTTATTGCAAAAGATGTCACCAAAGGCAATCGCTTCGTTAGCGGCACGGTGCCTGGGCTCGGCGGCAGCTCTACATGGAGGCACCAGCAGCCCAGCCAGGCCGCCGCCGGCACCGGCGCGCCACAGCCCAAGGAGTCGGCGGCCGCCCTGCAATGCCCCTGCCGTTGCATATTCCACCCGCCTCATATCCTCCCCATGTCTGACTCACTACCCCAAATGACACTGCAGTGGACGTGCTTATTACTATCGCTTTTGGAAGAACCAAGGCGCAGTATTCTAGTGTCGAACCGGTACTGCAAATTGGGATTAAGCAAAAATTTATTGTGTGGTCGAGCGACAGCTTCGGCTCGCTCTTCCTACATGATCGCTTCTTGTGCGGAATAATTCCTAGCTCGCCGATGGCTTCAGAGTTGGTCTTCTCGAAGTTTTGCTTTCGCACTGCATTCCGCAATCTTTTCGTTATGAGTTGTGTGCTTCGGTTTCCCGACTTTCTTGTGTTTAGTGCGTTTGGCTTCTCTTAACCCTTAGCCACCGCTTGCCGAAATTTCCACACTATCATCTGTCGATCTGCAGAGCTCGATGAAGGCATCGCGGCCGTTCCTGAGCTCGTGGAACGGTCGAATCTGTAGTTGTTTCCAGATCTCTCCCACACAACGGCCTCCCAGAAGCTTGGATTACAGAAGTACGCCACTACTCCCAGCCGGAGATTCACGATTGAAAGCAGAATGACATGAGCTACACGCAGCTCCGATTTTTTTTTTGTGTCTGACCTACTTTGAAAGACTTTGTAGTCGATTTACTTACTACTATCGCTGTTGGAAACCAGGTGATAACCGCACAGTATTCTAGAGACGATGAGGTAATGAAAATTTAGAATAAGTAAAACAGTATCAAAAGAAGTTGTGTGGTGGAGCAGCACATGCAATTCACGCTTCCTAGATATTCGTTACTGCATAGAATAATTCTTTTGTCTGCGGCGTCTTCAGTATCCGTCTTCTGGAAATTTTGCTTGCAGTATATTGTGCAATCTTTTCGTTATGAGTTGGTGCTTGGTTTCCCGATGTTCTTTTGTTTAGTGCATTCGCCTTCTCTTAACCCTGAGAAACCACATACCGAAACTGAGGCACTGCCGGCTGTTCATAAGCAGTGCTCGATGCAGTTATTTCGCTTTTTATTCGTTGCCTTTAATATTCTTCTCATCAGTGGTGAGTGCTGCCTGCAGAAAGCGTTTATCTTGCGAATTCACGTGAAAGTTTGTGTTCCCTGTGAGGCGCACTACTTGGGATTAACTTGACTGCTCCAGCCAGGTGGCTCGTTGGTCTAGGGGTATGATTCCTGCTTTGGGTGCAGGAGGTCCCGGGTTCAAATCCCGGACGAGCCCTAGCGTTTTGTGCAAACTGATCGCACGTCAGTGGCTGAGTCAGCGCAAAAAGCTCGCCGTCAATATCAAATGAACTTCTTATTCGATGTGAGCAATTGACACTCTGGTCCGACGCGTTAAAAAAAAAAAAATAAAAAAAAAAAAAGTGGCTGGGGTACCTGGCTCTCACCCAGGAGGCCGGGGTTCGATTCCCGGTACCGGAAATGCGCATTTTGTTGCTCCTCTTATGCGACTTGGCCCGACTTAGCTCGACTGACGCTACGCTGACGCTTGCAGAAAACTACGTTAAGTACGATTCGTGGTAACAAGTGACGGCGAGAGCGATGCGACACCTGTCCACCTCTTATCGAGGCACCTAACTGTGGTCAACAAAGCTGGAGGACTGCAAGACATTGCCACGGGGGCTGAATGCAGCTAACCACACTGCTTAGTGTCCTAACAGCGGAGACAGGTTCAAAAAAAAAAAAAAAAAAAAAAAAAATGGGTATAATTCCTGCTTAGGGTGCAGGAGGTCCCGGGTTCAAATCCCGGACGAGCCCCTCGCGTTTTGTGCAAACTGATCGCACGTCAGTGGCTGAGTCAGCGCAAAAAGCTCGCCGTCAATATCAAACGAATTTCTTATTCGACGTGAGCAATTGACACTCTGGTCCGACGCGTGAAGGCGATTACGAAGGTTTCGGGTACAGGTGGTAGCAGATGCAATTTCCCAATCTAAAAACGAAAAAAATTAAAAAAAAAAAAAAAAAAAGGGGGTATGATTCCTGCTTTGGGTGCAGGAGGTCCCGGGTTCAAATCCCGGACGAGCCCTGCCATTTTGACCGTGCTGAAGAGTAGGTGGAACTCAGCCCCGGTTGCAGCTCCTCAATGAAGAGTAGACGCCTGTTATAGCACGTGGATATAACAAGAATGCGGCACCAGTAAAGTACGTAGGTGGAATTCGGTAGAAAAGCAGACGGTAATTTTGCATGCAACGGAAAACAAGGTTGTCTTTGCGGGATATGTGCACCGTGAGTGGAGATTCAGCTTAATTGTGCGACAGTCTACCCTCATCTTACTAGCGACGGCAACAACCAAGGGGTGGCATGTAAGATTGAGCGTGGCTAAGAGTTTCTCATTATTAGTTAGCATCACACTTTTGACAGAGCTGTGACAAGGCGAGTAGGGTGAGCTCAGGAAAGCCAGTAGCAAGCGCACTTGAAGTAGCCCTGAAGAACCGGATTATAAATTTTGCCAGCCATAATGAGCTAGGGGCGTTCTCAGTTACCAAATACCGGTGCAATAAGAGAGCAACAGTATTTGACCGTAAAATGACGCCCTATCCGTCTAGCATACGACATTGCTTGTCTCTGCATACGCGGACGTCAGGTCATCTCGGAAATGAAATCCGAAATATAGATTAAAATTGTTGTGTTCCCGCCCGGGATCGAACCGGGGACCTTCTGCGTGTAAAGCAGACGTGATAACCGCTACACCACGGAAACGACGGTTCTTTTCATGTACCACCCGGAGACTCGTAATAGCAACAGTTTGTCTTCTGTGTTAGCAAGGGCATCGGCTACGAGCTCCCTCCGATTCGTGAAGTTCCTGTAGTAAAAGACGTCGATGGAAACAATCCAACCGCGACAGACAGGGAGAACGCTGGCTGAGCTGCAGCCCTACATGGTGAGACCATCAAAGGTGGCGTCATTCACATGCAGTGCGTTTTCGGAACGAATAGGCTCGTTGGTCTAGGGGGTATGATTCCTGCTTCGGGTGCAGGAGGTCCCGGGTTCAAATCCCGGACGAGCCCTTGCGTTTTGTACAACGGTGCGGTAACAAATCGCATGGCGGCGGCTGTTTCGCGCATTTCCAGGCCTCCAAGTCAGCGCTAAAATCCGACAACCAGTTCTGAAACCGTTTCATGTTTCATTTGAGCCATGTGCACCCTGCTGATGGAACGTTTGAAGTTGATTTAAATGGTCACAGTAGAGATCGTAGCAAGTGTCTTGCTGAGTGCGACGAAAACGGGTTTCCGCCCGCAATCGAGCCGGGGACCTTCTGCGTGTTAGGCACGGCGCCTGGGCTCGGCGGCAGCTGCTGCTCTTTCCTTCCTTACGAGATACCGTCGATTCGCGCAGTCGTTATTGCAAAAGATGTCACCAAAGGCAATCGCTTCGTTAGCGGCACGGTGCCTGGGCTCGGCGGCAGCTCTACATGGAGGCACCAGCAGCCCAGCCAGGCCGCCGCCGGCACCGGCGCGCCACAGCCCAAGGAGTCGGCGGCCGCCCTGCAATGCCCCTGCCGTTGCATATTCCACCCGCCTCATATCCTCCCCATGTCTGACTCACTACCCCAAATGACACTGCAGTGGACGTGCTTATTACTATCGCTTTTGGAAGAACCAAGGCGCAGTATTCTAGTGTCGAACCGGTACTGCAAATTGGGATTAAGCAAAAATTTATTGTGTGGTCGAGCGACAGCTTCGGCTCGCTCTTCCTACATGATCGCTTCTTGTGCGGAATAATTCCTAGCTCGCCGATGGCTTCAGAGTTGGTCTTCTCGAAGTTTTGCTTTCGCACTGCATTCCGCAATCTTTTCGTTATGAGTTGTGTGCTTCGGTTTCCCGACTTTCTTGTGTTTAGTGCGTTTGGCTTCTCTTAACCCTTAGCCACCGCTTGCCGAAATTTCCACACTATCATCTGTCGATCTGCAGAGCTCGATGAAGGCATCGCGGCCGTTCCTGAGCTCGTGGAACGGTCGAATCTGTAGTTGTTTCCAGATCTCTCCCACACAACGGCCTCCCAGAAGCTTGGATTACAGAAGTACGCCACTACTCCCAGCCGGAGATTCACGATTGAAAGCAGAATGACATGAGCTACACGCAGCTCCGATTTTTTTTTTTGTGTCTGACCTACTTTGAAAGACTTTGTAGTCGATTTACTTACTACTATCGCTGTTGGAAACCAGGTGATAACCGCACAGTATTCTAGAGACGATGAGGTAATGAAAATTTAGAATAAGTAAAACAGTATCAAAAGAAGTTGTGTGGTGGAGCAGCACATGCAATTCACGCTTCCTAGATATTCGTTACTGCATAGAATAATTCTTTTGTCTGCGGCGTCTTCAGTATCCGTCTTCTGGAAATTTTGCTTGCAGTATATTGTGCAATCTTTTCGTTATGAGTTGGTGCTTGGTTTCCCGATGTTCTTTTGTTTAGTGCATTCGCCTTCTCTTAACCCTGAGAAACCACATACCGAAACTGAGGCACTGCCGGCTGTTCATAAGCAGTGCTCGATGCAGTTATTTCGCTTTTTATTCGTTGCCTTTAATATTCTTCTCATCAGTGGTGAGTGCTGCCTGCAGAAAGCGTTTATCTTGCGAATTCACGTGAAAGTTTTGTGTTCCCTGTGAGGCGCACTACTTGGGATTAACTTGACTGCTCCAGCCAGGTGGCTCGTTGGTCTAGGGGTATGATTCCTGCTTTGGGTGCAGGAGGTCCCGGGTTCAAATCCCGGACGAGCCCTAGCGTTTTGTGCAAACTGATCGCACGTCAGTGGCTGAGTCAGCGCAAAAAGCTCGCCGTCAATATCAAATAACTTCTTATTCGATGTGAGCAATTGACACTCTGGTCCGACGCGTTAAAAAAAAAAAAATAAAAAAAAAAAAGTGGCTGGGGTACCTGGCTCTCACCCAGGAGGCCGGGGTTCGATTCCCGGTACCGGAAATGCGCATTTTGTTGCTCCTCTTATGCGACTTGGCCCGACTTAGCTCGACTGACGCTACGCTGACGCTTGCAGAAAACTACGTAAGTACGATTCGTGGTAACAAGTGACGGCGAGAGCGATGCGACACCTGTCCACCTCTTATCGAGGCACCTAACTGTGGTCAACAAAGCTGGAGGACTGCAAGACATTGCCACGGGGGCTGAATGCAGCTAACCACACTGCTTAGTGTCCTAACAGCGGAGACAGGTTCAAAAAAAAAAAAAAAAAAAAAAAAAAATGGGTATAATTCCTGCTTAGGGTGCAGGACGGTCCCGGGTTCAAATCCCGGACGAGCCCTCGCGTTTTGTGCAAACTGATCGCACGTCAGTGGCTGAGTCAGCGCAAAAAGCTCGCCGTCAATATCAAACCGAATTTCTTATTCGACGTGAGCAATTGACACTCTGGTCCGACGCGTGAAGGCGATTACGAAGGTTTCGGGTACAGGTGGTAGCAGATGCAATTTCCCAATCTAAAAACGAAAAAAAATTAAAAAAAAAAAAAAAAAAAAGGGGGTATGATTCCTGCTTTGGGTGCAGGAGGTCCCGGGTTCAAATCCCGGACGAGCCCTGCCATTTTGACCGTGCTGAAGAGTAGGTGGAACTCAGCCCCGGTTGCAGCTCCTCAATGAAGAGTAGACGCCTGTTATAGCACGTGGATATAACAAGAATGCGGCACCAGTAAAGTACGTAGGTGGAATTCGGTAGAAAAGCAGACGGTAATTTTGCATGCAACGGAAAACAAGGTTGTCTTTGCGGGATATGTGCAACGTGAGTGGAGATTCAGCTTAATTGTGCGACAGTCTACCCTCATCTTACTAGCGACGGCAACAACCAAGGGGTGGCATGTAAGATTGAGCGTGGCTAAGAGTTTCTCATTATTAGTTAGCATCACACTTTGACAGAGCTGTGACAAGGGCGAGTAGGGTGAGCTCAGGAAAGCCAGTAGCAAGCGCACTTGAAGTAGCCCTGAAGAACCGGATTATAAATTTTGCCAGCCATAATGGAGCTAGGGGCGTTCTCAGTTACCAAATACCGGTGCAATAAGAGAGCAACAGTATTTGACCGTAAAATGACGCCCTATCCGTCTAGCATACGACATTGCTTGTCTCTGCATACGCGGACGTCAGGTCATCTCGTGAAATGAAATCCGAAATATAGATTAAAATTGTTGTGTTCCCGCCCGGGATCGAACCGGGGCGACCTTCTGCGTGTAAAGCAGACGTGATAACCGCTACACCACGGAAACGACGGTTCTTTTCATGTACCACCCGGAGACTCGTAATAGCAACAGTTTGTCTTCTGTGTTAGCAAGGGCATCGGCTACGAGCTCCCTCCGATTCGTGAAGTTCCTGTAGTAAAAGACGTCGATGGAAACAATCCAACCGCGACAGACAGGGAGAACGCTGGCTGAGCTGCAGCCCTACATGGTGAGACCATCAAAGGTGGCGTCATTCACATGCAGTGCGTTTTCGGAACGAATAGGCTCGTTGGTCTAGGGGTATGATTCCTGCTTCGGGTGCAGGAGGTCCCGGGTTCAAATCCCGGACGAGCCCTTGCGTTTTGTACAACGGTGCGGTAACAAATCGCATGGCGGCGGCTGTTTCGCGCATTTCCAGGCCTCCAAGTCAGCGCTAAAATCCGACAACCAGTTCTGAAACCGTTTCATGTTTCATTTGAGCCATGTGCACCCTGCTGATGGAACGTTTGAAGTTGATTTAAATGGTCACAGTAGAGATCGTAGCAAGTGTCTTGCTGAGTGCGACGAAAACGGGTTTCCGCCCGCAATCGAGCCGGGGGACCTTCTGCGTGTTAGGCACGGCGCCTGGGCTCGGCGGCAGCTGCTGCTCTTTCCTTCCTTACGAGATACCGTCGATTCGCGCAGTCGTTATTGCAAAAGATGTCACCAAAGGCAATCGCTTCGTTAGCGGCACGGTGCCTGGGCTCGGCGGCAGCTCTACATGGAGGCACCAGCAGCCCAGCCAGGCCGCCGCCGGCACCGGCGCGCCACAGCCCAAGGAGTCGGCGGCCGCCCTGCAATGCCCCTGCCGTTGCATATTCCACCCGCCTCATATCCTCCCATGTCTGACTCACTACCCCAAATGACACTGCAGTGGACGTGCTTATTACTATCGCTTTTGGAAGAACCAAGGCGCAGTATTCTAGTGTCGAACCGGTACTGCAAATTGGGATTAAGCAAAAATTTATTGTGTGGTCGAGCGACAGCTTCGGCTCGCTCTTCCTACATGATCGCTTCTTGTGCGGAATAATTCCTAGCTCGCCGATGGCTTCAGAGTTGGTCTTCTCGAAGTTTTGCTTTCGCACTGCATTCCGCAATCTTTTCGTTATGAGTTGTGTGCTTCGGTTTCCCGACTTTCTTGTGTTTAGTGCGTTTGGCTTCTCTTAACCCTTAGCCACCGCTTGCCGAAATTTCCACACTATCATCTGTCGATCTGCAGAGCTCGATGAAGGCATCGCGGCCGTTCCTGAGCTCGTGGAACGGTCGAATCTGTAGTTGTTTCCAGATCTCTCCCACACAACGGCCTCCCAGAAGCTTGGATTACAGAAGTACGCCACTACTCCCAGCCGGAGATTCACGATTGAAAGCAGAATGACATGAGCTACACGCAGCTCCGATTTTTTTTTTGTGTCTGACCTACTTTGAAAGACTTTGTAGTCGATTTACTTACTACTATCGCTGTTGGAAACCAGGTGATAACCGCACAGTATTCTAGAGACGATGAGGTAATGAAAATTTAGAATAAGTAAAACAGTATCAAAAGAAGTTGTGTGGTGGAGCAGCACATGCAATTCACGCTTCCTAGATATTCGTTACTGCATAGAATAATTCTTTTGTCTGCGGCGTCTTCAGTATCCGTCTTCTGGAAATTTTGCTTGCAGTATATTGTGCAATCTTTTCGTTATGAGTTGGTGCTTGGTTTCCCGATGTTCTTTTGTTTAGTGCATTCGCCTTCTCTTAACCCTGAGAAACCACATACCGAAACTGAGGCACTGCGGCTGTTCATAAGCAGTGCTCGATGCAGTTATTTCGCTTTTTATTCGTTGCCTTTAATATTCTTCTCATCAGTGGTGAGTGCTGCCTGCAGAAAGCGTTTATCTTGCGAATTCACGTGAAAGTTTGTGTTCCCTGTGAGGCGCACTACTTGGGATTAACTTGACTGCTCCAGCCAGGTGGCTCGTTGGTCTAGGGGTATGATTCCCTGCTTTGGGTGCAGGAGGTCCCGGGTTCAAATCCCGGACGAGCCCTAGCGTTTTGTGCAAACTGATCGCACGTCAGTGGCTGAGTCAGCGCAAAAAGCTCGCCGTCAATATCAAATGAACTTCTTATTCGATTGTGAGCAATTGACACTCTGGTCCGACGCGTTAAAAAAAAAAAATAAAAAAAAAAAAAGTGGCTGGGGTACCTGGCTCTCACCCAGGAGGCCGGGGTTCGATTCCCGGTACCGGAAATGCGCATTTTGTTGCTCCTCTTATGCGACTTGGCCCGACTTAGCTCGACTGACGCTACGCTGACGCTTGCAGAAAACTACGTTAAGTACGATTCGTGGTAACAAGTGACGGCGAGAGCGATGCGACACCTGTCCACCTCTTATCGAGGCACCTAACTGTGGTCAACAAAGCTGGAGGACTGCAAGACATTGCCACGGGGGCTGAATGCAGCTAACCACACTGCTTAGTGTCCTAACAGCGGAGACAGGTTCAAAAAAAAAAAAAAAAAAAAAAAAAAAATGGGTATAATTCCTGCTTAGGGTGCAGGAGGTCCCGGGTTCAAATCCCGGACGAGCCCTCGCGTTTTGTGCAAACTGATCGCACGTCAGTGGCTGAGTCAGCGCAAAAAGCTCGCCGTCAATATCAAAACGAATTTCTTATTCGACGTGAGCAATTGACACTCTGGTCCGACGCGTGAAGGCGATTACGAAGGTTTCGGGTACAGGTGGTAGCAGATGCAATTTCCCAATCTAAAAACGAAAAAAAATTAAAAAAAAAAAAAAAAAAAAAGGGGGTATGATTCCTGCTTTGGGTGCAGGAGGTCCCGGGTTCAAATCCCGGACGAGCCCTGCCATTTTGACCGTGCTGAAGAGTAGGTGGAACTCAGCCCCGGTTTGCAGCTCCTCAATGAAGAGTAGACGCCTGTTATAGCACGTGGATATAACAAGAATGCGGCACCAGTAAAGTACGTAGGTGGAATTCGGTAGAAAAGCAGACGGTAATTTTGCATGCAACGGAAAACAAGGTTGTCTTTGCGGGATATGTGCACCGTGAGTGGAGATTCAGCTTAATTGTGCGACAGTCTACCCTCATCTTACTAGCGACGGCAACAACCAAGGGGTGGCATGTAAGATTGAGCGTGGCTAAGAGTTTCTCATTATTAGTTAGCATCACACTTTGACAGAGCTGTGACAAGGCGAGTAGGGTGAGCTCAGGAAAGCCAGTAGCAAGCGCACTTGAAGTAGCCCTGAAGAACCGGATTATAAATTTTGCCAGCCATAATGGAGCTAGGGGCGTTCTCAGTTACCAAATACCGGTGCAATAAGAGAGCAACAGTATTTGACCGTAAAATGACGCCCTATCCGTCTAGCATACGACATTGCTTGTCTCTGCATACGCGGACGTCAGGTCATCTCGGAAATGAAATCCGAAATATAGATTAAAATTGTTGTGTTCCCGCCCGGGATCGAACCGGGGACCTTCTGCGTGTAAAGCAGACGTGATAACCGCTACACCACGGAAACGACGGTTCTTTTCATGTACCACCCGGAGACTCGTAATAGCAACAGTTTGTCTTCTGTGTTAGCAAGGGCATCGGCTACGAGCTCCCTCCGATTCGTGAAGTTCCTGTAGTAAAAGACGTCGATGGAAACAATCCAACCGCGACAGACAGGGAGAACGCTGGCTGAGCTGCAGCCCTACATGGTGAGACCATCAAAGGTGGCGTCATTCACATGCAGTGCGTTTTCGGAACGAATAGGCTCGTTGGTCTAGGGGTATGATTCCTGCTTCGGGTGCAGGAGGTCCCGGGTTCAAATCCCGGACGAGCCCTTGCGTTTTGTACAACGGTGCGGTAACAAATCGCATGGCGGCGGCTGTTTCGCGCATTTCCAGGCCTCCAAGTCAGCGCTAAAATCCGACAACCAGTTCTGAAACCGTTTCATGTTTCATTTGAGCCATGTGCACCCTGCTGATGGAACGTTTGAAGTTGATTTAAATGGTCACAGTAGAGATCGTAGCAAGTGTCTTGCTGAGTGCGACGAAAACGGGTTTCCGCCCGCAATCGAGCCGGGGACCTTCTGCGTGTTAGGCACGGCGCCTGGGCTCGGCGGCAGCTGCTGCTCTTTCCTTCCTTACGAGATACCGTCGATTCGCGCAGTCGTTATTGCAAAAGATGTCACCAAAGGCAATCGCTTCGTTAGCGGCACGGTGCCTGGGCTCGGCGGCAGCTCTACATGGAGGCACCAGCAGCCCAGCCAGGCCGCCGCCGGCACCGGCGCGCCACAGCCCAAGGAGTCGGCGGCCGCCCTGCAATGCCCCTGCCGTTGCATATTCCACCCGCCTCATATCCTCCCCATGTCTGACTCACTACCCCAAATGACACTGCAGTGGACGTGCTTATTACTATCGCTTTTGGAAGAACCAAGGCGCAGTATTCTAGTGTCGAACCGTACTGCAAATTGGGATTAAGCAAAAATTTATTGTGTGGTCGAGCGACAGCTTCGGCTCGCCTCTTCCTACATGATCGCTTCTTGTGCGGAATAATTCCTAGCTCGCCGATGGCTTCAGAGTTGGTCTTCTCGAAGTTTTGCTTTCGCACTGCATTCCGCAATCTTTTCGTTATGAGTTGTGTGCTTCGGTTTCCCGACTTTCTTGTGTTTAGTGCGTTTGGCTTCTCTTAACCCTTAGCCACCGCTTGCCGAAATTTCCACACTATCATCTGTCGATCTGCAGAGCTCGATGAAGGCATCGCGGCCGTTCCTGAGCTCGTGGAACGGTCGAATCTGTAGTTGTTTCCAGATCTCTCCACACAACGGCCTCCCAGAAGCTTGGATTACAGAAGTACGCCACTACTCCCAGCCGGAGATTCACGATTGAAAGCAGAATGACATGAGCTACACGCAGCTCCGATTTTTTTTTTTGTGTCTGACCTACTTTGAAAGACTTTGTAGTCGATTTACTTACTACTATCGCTGTTGGAAACCAGGTGATAACCGCACAGTATTCTAGAGACGATGAGGTAATGAAAATTTAGAATAAGTAAAACAGTATCAAAAGAAGTTGTGTGGTGGAGCAGCACATGCAATTCACGCTTCCTAGATATTCGTTACTGCATAGAATAATTCTTTTGTCTGCGGCGTCTTCAGTATCCGTCTTCTGGAAATTTTGCTTGCAGTATATTGTGCAATCTTTTCGTTATGAGTTGGTGCTTGGTTTCCCGATGTTCTTTGTGTTAGTGCATTCGCCTTCTCTTAACCCTGAGAAACCACATACCGAAACTGAGGCACTGCCGGCTGTTCATAAGCAGTGCTCGATGCAGTTATTTCGCCTTTTTTATTCGTTGCCTTTAATATTCTTCTCATCAGTGGTGAGTGCTGCCTGCAGAAAGCGTTTATCTTGCGAATTCACGTGAAAGTTTGTGTTCCCTGTGAGGCGCACTACTTGGGATTAACTTGACTGCTCCAGCCAGGTGGCTCGTTGGTCTAGGGGTATGATTCCTGCTTTGGGTGCAGGAGGTCCCGGGTTCAAATCCCGGACGAGCCCTAGCGTTTTGTGCAAACTGATCGCACGTCAGTGGCTGAGTCAGCGCAAAAAGCCTCGCCGTCAATATCAAATGAACTTCTTATTCGATGTGAGCAATTGACACTCTGGTCCGACGCGTTAAAAAAAAAAAAATAAAAAAAAAAAAGTGGCTGGGGTACCTGGCTCTCACCCAGGAGGCCGGGGGTTCGATTCCCGGTACCGGAAATGCGCATTTTGTTGCTCCTCTTATGCGACTTGGCCCGACTTAGCTCGACTGACGCTACGCTGACGCTTGCAGAAAACTACGTTAAGTACGATTCGTGGTAACAAGTGACGGCGAGAGCGATGCGACACCTGTCCACCTCTTATCGAGGCACCTAACTGTGGTCAACAAAGCTGGAGGACTGCAAGACATTGCCACGGGGGCTGAATGCAGCTAACCACACT